>NW_028132963.1:101482-205482 GCF_964374135.1 Grampus griseus | reverse complement strand
GCCAAACTCCTTTGAAAATAAAGATCAAATTTAGAGGTCTAATATCTAATTTCAAGACTTATAAAACTATAAAGATATAATTATACATCAAAACTGACAGAGTAGAGAGCTCAGAAATAGGCACACACATATGTGTTTAACTGGTTTTTTAAGAAAACATATAATGTGGTTGAATCATGAAACATTTATTTTTTGCTTTGGAGCTGTTGGATACCCATGTGGAAAAATGAACCTGAGCCAATCCTTTCTTCACATAACTACAAAGTTTATCCCTAAAAGGATCATAGAATCAATAAAATTTAAACTTCTAAAATATAGGAAATTATTTTTGAATTCAGTGGTTTGGCAGAATTTTCTTAGGATACATAAAATTTTAACCATGAAAAGACAAAGTTTAAAGAGTTTTACTCTTTGGAAGATACCAGTAAGAAAATGAAAAGAGAAGCCAGAGGCTGGAGAAAATATTCATAAAACATAAATCTGATGAAGGACTTGTAAATATTTTAAACATATTTTTAGAAAAATGAATACCACTCTGATTCTTTTGTCTTCTTTACCAAAAATATTTTTTTTCATTTCAATCGTAGAAATATCAGGATTTACATGCAAACTACTTCTCTCATATTTCCAAGCATACATAGACATGTGCCTACATGAAGTATAGTTTAGAAACTTGTATTTCTGTGACATTTCTTCATAAAGTGATTTCAACTCTAACCTTGTAAACAATGACTATTGTGGTTTGGTTACAAATAAGTATAAATAATAGTTACTCCAATTAAAGTTTCCAGATATATGAATGCAATGACACTTCAATAGAAATCTCCCTTTATTCTGAGGAATGCATTCAGACAACTAGCAACACTTTTACTTGTACATATTACATAACATTTTATTGTGTTTGTCTTGCATATTTTCAGTTTTAGAATTCTTACTGGTGTGGTTTTATTTGACATTTATCTATGTCTTCTAACTAACATAGAAATTCAACTATCAATCCCTCTCCATGTATGTAATGGTGTAATGGGTACTGAAATCCTTCCATTTAAAGAACAAGAATGTGAATATTACATTGTCACTCATCAATATCAGAAGAATGACTTAAAAAAAGATTTTAGACAATTACCCAACATTTCCTTTGCTTGACAACAAATGAAGTTTAAAAGTTATACTATATATACAAATATATATGTAGGCATTGATACCTTTCAACTCTGAAGAAAGAAACATTTTGACAAGAGATAAAGGCATGCCTATAAAACTGTAGTAAGATCAGAATGTAATAAGAAGTATAAAATGTTTAAATGCTATGAGATACAAAAGAAACATATTAACTTCTGATTTAAAAGAAAATTAGGCAGTTCTTTTCCAAGGAAGGGAGTATTTTCAAAAGAACAATGAGAGGTATTTTCTGCCAGAGTTAATAAGCATGGACAAAAGCAGAGGACGGGATGAATAAAAAAATAAAGATGTTGACTTGGCTGAATAACACAATTTACATGAAGACATAATAAGAGCAAAAGCTGGAGAGGAAAGTTCAGTTAGATTTTAGAGAATCTTGAATTCCATGGCTACTTTTTGTTAATATATTCTATATACCAAGAGAAAAATTTCAGGTTTCTTATTACAGAGGAGTGCTTTTAGGAACGAATTTTATGAAAATATATTTGCCAGTATTCAATGAAGGAGACTGAAAGTTAGAAACAATGATTTCAAAAAAAATTGCACTAGAACACATGGAATGAGTAAAGACAAAACTAGAGCAAAGCATTGGATATAGAAATGAGAAGCCAATAGTAAGTAAACTGATGATAAATTTTGACTATGCATATGTGGAAGAAAGAGAGTGAATGTATAAGATTCTTTAAGATTTGCAACATGAGTGATCAACAATAGAAGATGAATTTACACAATTATAGAAACCAGTTTGACAATTTTATTTGGGATTTAGAAAGATTATGAATGAATTTTCAATGTGTTTAGCTTGTGAAAATAGAGTAAAAGTTATTTTAGCCAATTAAGTATAAGAGTATACTCCCTTTTGCGAGAGCACTGGAATCAAAACTAACTGCTGAACAATCATCAACAGGAAAACACTGGAACTCACCAAAAAAGATACCCCACATCAAAAGACAAAGGAGAAGCTACAATGAGACAGTAGGAGGGGGGCAATCACAATGAAATCAAATCCCATAACTGCTGTGTGGGTGACTCACAAACTGGAGAACAATGATATCACAGAAGCCCACCCACTGGAGTGAAGGTTCTGAGCCCCATGACAGCCTCCCCAACCTGGGAGTCCAGCAACGGGAGAAGAAATTCCCAGAGAATCAGATTTTGCAGGCTAGCGAGATTTGACTGCAGGACTTCGACATGACTGGGGGAAACAGAGACTCCGCTCTTGGCGGGCACACGCAAAGTAGTGTGTGCATCAGGACCCAAGGGGAAGGAGCAGTGACCACATAGGAGACTGAGCCAGACCTATCCGCTAGTGTTGGAGGGTCTCCTGCAGAGGCAGGAGGCAGCTGAGGCTCACTGTGGGGACAAGGACACTGGCAGAAGAAGTTCTGGGAAGAAGTCCTTGGCATGAGCCCTCCTGGAGTCCACCATTAGCCTCACCAAGAGCTTGTAGCCTCCAGTGCTGGGTCACTTCAGGCCAAACAACCAATAGGGAGGGAACTCAGCCCCACCCATCAGCAGACAAGCAGATTAAAGTTTTACTGAGCCCTGCCAACAAGAGCAATGTCCAGCTCTACCCACCACCAGTCTCTACCATCAGGAAGCTAACACAAGCCTCTTAGATAGCCTCATCCACCAGAAGGCAGACAGCAGAAGCAAAAACAACTACAGTCCTGCAGCCTGTGGAACAAAAACCACATTGACAGAAAAATAGACAAAATGAAAAGCAGAGGGCTATGTACCAGATGAAGGAACAAGATAAAACCCCAGAAAGACAATTAAATGAAAAAGAATTCAGAATAATGATAGTGAAGATGACCCAGGACCTCAGGAAAAAAATGGAGGTAAAGATCAAGAAGATGCAAGAAATGTTTAACAAAGACCTAGAAGAATTAAAGAACGAATACCTAGAAGAATTAAAAAACAAACAAACAGAGATGAACAATTCAATAACTGAAATGAAAAATACACTAGAAGGAATCAATAGCAGAATAACAGAGTCAGAAGAACAGATAAGTACCTGGAAGACAGAATGGTTGAATTCACTGCCACAGAAGAAAAAAGAAAAAAGAATGAAAAGAAATGAAGACAGCCTAAGAGACCTCTGGAACAACATGAAACGCACCAACATTTGCATTATAGGGGTCCCAGAAGGAGGACAGAGAGAGAGAGAGGACGCAAGAAAATATTTGAGGAGATTATAGTCGAAAACTTCCCTAACATGGGAAAGGAAATAGCCACCCAGGTCCAGGAATCGCAGAGAATCCCAGGCAAGATAAATCCAAGGAGAAACATGCCAAGACACATATTAATCAAACTGACAAAAATTAAAGACAAAGAAAAATCATTAAAAGCAACAAGGGAAAAATGAAAAATAACATACAAGGGAACTCCCATAAGGTTAACAGCTGATTTCTCAGCAGAAACTCTACAAGCCAGGAAGAAGTGGCATGTATTTAAAGCGATGAAAGGGAAGAACCTACAACCAAGATTACTCTACCTGGCTGGGATATTATTCAGATTAGATGGAGAAGTTAAAAGCTTTACAGACAAGCAAAAGCCCAGAGAATTCAGCATCACCAAACCAGCTCTACAATAAATGCTAAAGTAACTTCTCTAAGTGGGAAATACAAGAGAAGAAAAGGACCTACAAAAACAAACCCAAAACAATTAAGAAAATGGTAATAAGAATGTGCATATCGATAATTACCTTAAATGTGAATGGATTAAATGCTACAACCAAAAGACACTGGCTCGCTGAATGGATAGAAAAACAAGACCTATATATATATTATATATATATATACTGTCTACAAGAGACCCACTTCAGACCTAGGGATACATACAGACTGAATGTGAGGGGATGGAAAAAGATATTCCATGCAAATGGAAATCAAAGGAAAGCTGGAATAGCAATACTCATATCAGATAAAATAGACTTTAAAATAAAGAATGTTACAAGAGACAAGGAAGGACACTACATAACGTCCAAGGGATCAATCCAAGAAGAAGATAAACAATTATAAATATATATGCACCCAACATAGGAGCACATCAGTACATTAGGCAAATGCTAACAGCTAAAAAAGAGGAAATCGACAGTAGCACAATAATAGTGGGGAACTTTAAAACCTCACTTACACCAATGGACAGATCATCCAAATAGAAAATTAATAAGGAAACACAAGCTTTAAATGACACATTAGACCAGACAGATTGAATTGATATTTATAGGACATTGCATCTGAAAAAAGCAGATTATACTTTCTTCTCAAATGCACATCGAACATTCTCCAGGATAGATCACATCTTGGGTCACAAATCAAGCCTCAGTATATTTAAGAAAACTGAAATCATATCAAGCATTTTTTCTAGCCACAATGCTATGAGATTAGAAATAAATTACAGGGAAAAAATGTAAAAAACACAAACACATGGAGGCTAAACAATACACTACTAAATAACCAAGAGGTCACTGATGAAATCAAAGAGGAAATCAAAAAATACCTAGAGACAAATGACAACCAAAACATGATGATCCAAAACCTATGGGATGCAGCAAAAGCAGTTCTAAGAGGGAAGTTTATAGCAATACAAGCCTACCTCAAGAAACAAGAAAAATCTCAAATAAACAATCTAACCTTACACCTAAAGCAATTAGAAAAGAAGAACAAACAAAACACAAAGTTAGTAGAAGGAAAGAAATCATAAAGATCAGAGCAGAAATAAATAAAATAGAAACAAAGAAAACAATAGCAAAGATCAATAAAATTAAAAGCTGATTCTTTGAGAAGATAAACAAAATTGATAAACCTTTAGCCAGACTCATCAAGATAAAGGAGGGAGAGGACTCAAATCAATAAAATTAGCAATGAAAAAGGAGAAGTTACAACAGACACCATAGAAATACAAAGCATCCTAAGAGACTAGTACAATCAACTCTATGCCAATAAAATGGACAACCTGGAAGAAATGGACAAATTCTTAGAAAGGTATAACCTACCCAGACTGAATCAGGCAGAAATAGAAAATATGAGCAGACCAATCACAAGTAATGAAATTTAAACTGTGATAAAAATCTTCTAACAAACAAAAGGCCAGGAACACATGGCTTCACAGGTGAATTCTATGAAACATTTAGAGAAGCACTAACACCTATCCTTCTCAAACTCTTCCAAAGTATAGCAGAGGAAGGAACACTTGTAAACTCATTCTACAAGGTGACCATCACTCTGATACCAAAACCAAAGATCCTACAAAAAAAAAAATCACAGACCACTATCATTGATGAATATAGATGCAAAAATCCTTAACAAAATACTAGCTAATGGAATGCAACAACACATTAAAAGGATCATACACCATGATCAATTGGGATTTATCCCAGGGCTGTAAGGATCCTTCAATATGTGCAAATCAATCAATGGGATACACCATATTAACAAACTGGAGAATAAAAACCATATGATCATCTCAATAGATGCAGAAAAAGCTTTTGACAAAATTCAACACTCTTTTTTGGTAAAAACTCTCCAGACACTGGGCATAGAAGGAACCTACCTCAACATAATAAAGGCCATATGCGACAAACCCACAGTGAACATCATTCTCAATGGTGAAAAACTGAAAGCATTTCCTCTAAGATCAGGAGCAAGACAAGGATGTCCACTTTTGCCACTATTATTCAACATAGTTTTGGAAGTCCTAGCTGTGGCAATCAGAGAAGAAAAAGAAATAAAATGAATACAAATTGGAAAAGAAAAAGTAAAACTGTCACTGTTTGCAGATGACATGATACTATATATAGATAATCCTAAAGATGCTACCAGAAAACTACTAGAGCTCATCAATGAATTTGGTAAAGTTGCAGGATACAAAATTAATGCACAGAAATCTGTTGCATTCCTATACACTAACAACAAAAGATCAGAAAGAGAAATTAAGGAAACAATCCCATTCACCTTTGTAACGAAAAGAATAAAATACCTAGGAATAAAGCTGCCTAAGGAGTTAAAAAACCTGTACTCAGAAAACTATAACACACTGATGAAAGAAATCAAAGATGACACAAACAGATGGAGAGATATACCATGTTCTTGGATTGGAAGATTCAATATTATCCAAATGACTGTACTACCCAAAGCAATCTACAGATTCAATGCAATCCCTATCAAATTACCAGTGGCATTTTTTACAGAACTAGAACAAAAAATCTTAAAATTTGTATGGAGACACAAAAGACCCCAAATAGTGAAAGCAATCTTGAGGGGAAAAAAACAAAGCTGGAGGAATCAAACTCCCTGATGTCAGCCTATAGTACAAAGCTACAGTTATCAAAACAATATGGTACTTGCACAAAAACAGAAATATAGATCAATGGAACAGGATAGAAATCCCAGAGATAAAATCACACACACATGGTCACCAAATCTATGACAGAGGAGGCAAGGATATACAATGGAGAAGATACAGTCTCCTCAATAAGTCGTGCTGGGAAAACTGGACAGCTACATGTAAAAGAATGAAATTAGAACACTCCCTAACACCATACACAAAAATATACTCAGAATGGATTAAAGACCTAAATGTAAGACCAGACACTATAAAACTGTTAGAGGAAAACGTAGGAACAACACTCTTTGACATAAATCACAGCAAGAGCTTTTTTGACCCACCTCCTAGAGTAATGGAAATAAAACAAAAATAAACAAATGGGACCTAATGAAACTTAAAAGCTTTTGCACAGCAAAGGAAACTGTAAACAAGGAGATATATGGTTTTAGAAATTGACTGAGTCCCCGTGACAGTTGACCAAAGTCTAGTGAAATTATTCATTAACACTGTGGCACCACACAGGTCTTTATCACCTGGAACTGTTTCATCAATGATAACCTAAGTATCCTTATATCTGAAAACAGCATCTCAACTAAGGAATCTAGTTTTTGCATTTGTGTGGAAATCTAAATCTCAGTCCCCTCCTATATTCTCAGACATCATTCAGATTCTAATTCCACGCCTTCCTCTAAGGAGTCAGGATTGTATGACTGTTCCTTTCTTTCTTTTTTTCAATTTCATTGAAGCATAATTGACATACAACACTGTATAAGTTTAACATTTACAGCATAATGACTTGAATACACATATTGCAAAGTGATTACCACAATAAGTTGACATCCATCACTTTATATATTCACAAATGTTTTTTCCTTGTGATGAGAACTTTTAGGTATACTCTCTTAACTTTCAAATATACCATACAGCAGTGTTAATTATAGCCATCATGTTGTGCATTATATCTCCAGTACTTCTTTATCTTATAACTGGAAGTTTGTACCTTTTGACAACTTTCACCCAATTCTTCCACCCATGCCCCATCTCTGGCAACCACAAATCTGATCTCTTTTTCTATAAGTTTTGTTATTTATAGATTTTGTATACAAGTGAGATCCTACAGTAATTGTCTTGCTCTGTCTGACTTATTTCACTTAGCCTAATGCCCTCAAGTTCCATCCATGTTGTTGCAAATGTCAGGATTTCCTTGCTTTTTTATGACTAAATAATATTTCATTCTCTATGTGTGTATGTATATATCTCACATTTATTTTATCCATTTATCTCTCAATGAACACTTAGGTTGTTTATGTGTTTTGGATATTGTAAATAATGGAACATGGGAGTGCAGGTATCTCCTTGACATAGTGATATTGTTTCTATCAGATATATACCCAGAAGCGGAATTGGTGAGTTATATGGTAGTCCTATTTTTAGTTTTTTGAGAAACCACCATACTGTTTTCTATAGTGGCTGCATCAATTTACATTCCTACCAACAGTGCACAAGGGTTCCTTTTTCTCCACATTCTTGCCAGCATTTGCTGTCTCGTCTATTTGGTGATAGCAGGAGCCAAGAATACTCAATGGAGAAAAGACAGTATATACAATAAATGATGCTGGGAAAATCAGGAACTCACATGTAAAAGAATAAAACTAGACCTCTATCTTACATACTCACAAAAATTAACTCTAATGGATTAAAGACTTAAATGTAAAACCTGACACCTTAAAAATCCTAGAATAAAACACTGGGAAAAATCTCCTTGACAGGGTCTTGACAATGATGTTTTGTTTTATATGACACCTAAAGCACAATCAATGCAATAAAAAATAAACCAGTGTAGGGGCTTCCCTGGTGGCACAGTGGTTGAGAGTCCACCTGCTGATGCAGGGGACACAGGTTCATGCCCCGGTCTGGGAAGACCCCACATGCCACGGAACAGCTAGGCCCATGAGCCATGGCTGCTGAGCCTGCGTGTCCAGAGCCTGTGCTCCACAACTGGAGAGGCCGCAACAGTGAGAGGCCCACGTACCACAAAAAAAAAATAAATAAACCAGCGTAATACATCAGACTAAAAAGCTTCCACATAGCAAAATAAATGATCAACAAAATGAAAAGGCAAAGTGCAGAATGGGAGAAAATATTTGCAAATGATGTATCTGATATGGGGTGAGTATCCAAAATATATAAATAACTCATACAACCTCAATAGCAAAATAATCCAATTTAAAAATGGTTGTTATTTTCAATGCTAATAGCACAACAGAATCACAAGCTCTCTGGAGAACCACAGCAAAGCCAGTAAAAATAAAATACACCTGATTATGTGTCATCCATTCTGTCTGCTTTCACCATTCATGCTTTTAGGCTGTAGATTTTTTTTTTTGACACACCGCGTGGCATGTGGGATCTTAGTTCCCCAACCAGGGATCAAACCCATGCGGAGTCTTAAACACTGGACTGCCAGTGAAGTCCCTGCAGAACATTTTTTGAGAAACTGGGTTAAGTAAATCAAATACTTCATCTTTTCTTGTTTCACTGGTATCTTCCTCTTTCCTTTAATTTATATCTTGTAAAAATTGCATTGCATTTCACAGGAGTCCTTAATCCTCACTCTTCATTCTCAGTCAGTGACCTAATCTAATCTTTCTTAAAGGCTGAAGCTTTGATCATTATATTTTCTGAGTTTTTCATGTCAAATGCTTTGAAGATACACTATCTTTTTGAAAACATCAATATATCCTCAAAATTAACATCAAATGCATTGGTTCTCAAAATTAAGGAAAAAATAGACACACCTGGAAGGGCTTGTAAAAACATAGATTTCCAGGTACCCACCCCTCCACTTCCAGAGGTAAGTAGGAAGGCAGCCCTCTCTTAACAAGGTAAAAGGCTCACACCAAGAACTTGCTCATGCTAGCACCCTGATCTTGAACTTGTAGCCTCCAAAACTGTGAGAAAAAATATTTTTGGTCTAAGCCCTCTAGTTTATGGAAATTTGTTATCGCAAACCAAGCTAAGACAGAGCCTTAAGAGTTTGCATTTCAAACAAGTCCCCAGGTGACAGCTGCTGAGCAAGTGGTCATAGGTGAGAACCTCTGAGTTAGTGCCCTTCTGCCTCATAGAAAGCAGCATCCCACACCCTTTCCAAGGATAGGCACCTTTGAGGTCCCTGATCTACAAATTATTCCCTTTCTCTTTTACATGTATTATTGTCTTTTCCTCCACCTCCTTGACACTTATTACTAAATATAATACAATTTTTATTACACTATTTTCTCTACATTATTACTCTGTTTTGAGATGCCTTATTCATTTATTGTTCCTTGAATCTATATTCAACATTTCATTTCCTCACTGTCCACTGACATTTATCTCAATGACAGCAGAAATAATATGTTCTTACATGGAAGCCTTCTTCTAATCAAGTAACATTTTTTTCACTGTCTTTGAGTTTCTCATCACAAAATAGCTCATCCCAGTCTTCCTCTAACTGCAATGCATGTACTGGTGAAACTCTAATTCCTTGAGATTAAAAAAATGCGAGGAGGGAAACAGTGATTCTCTAACAATTTGAATTGGAGGTACGGTGAATATTATATTAACTTCTAAGTGACATACATTTATGAGTTTGCATATTAAATGCTCTGGAAATTCCTGCAAGAGTTTTAAATGTGTTTAATTCAGTGTTTCCCAAATTTACTTAGATGTAGAATGCCTCTTTAAGGATATGTTGATAGCCTTAATGAATATTATCTTGGTGCAATGTGAAAATACTTTCTATGTAATTGGTTTGTTTTTAGCAAAAAGATAACTTTTATTTTTAATTTTCTGCAGAGTGCCCAGTACCTTCATTTTTTTGCCACATCTATTATGGGTATAGTCATTCTTTGTTTATCTAATGACAGTAAAAAGAATCAGTACAGATGCGCAGTGAATTTGTGCTGATGAAAATCACCTTCATTGACAGATGCATATCTAAATCATTTTGGATACACAATCGTTATGTCATCTGGCAATGTTTATTGCAGGGAACTAAGTTATATTACACAGGGATTATGATAACATAGCTAGAGTATGAGTTTGAATCTGTACACTAATCCTTACTTGTGTGATTTAAAGCAAATTATAAAAGTTGCAAGTCTCCTGAAAAGCATCAAAAGACCAATTGTATGCCAACCCTTAGCACAGAGCATGGTAGATAATACATTCTCAACACATCAGTTTAGCCATCAATTTTGTAATAGCTTCCAAAAGCATAAATAAGAAAAAAAAAGCTATTGTAACAATTATGAAGCCCATCCATTAATCTACAATCTACTCCTGTTAAAAAAAAATAACCATCAGAATGCAGCAAAGATATTGCCATTAACTTCTACTTAGGAGTGTTATAAGAAACTGTGTTTGGAATCCTTCCATCTGTTTGCATAAGAATACCATTTAGTTCATGATTAACTACATTATACCATTTTATTTTTAGAATTTGCAAAACCTTTAAGTACAAGGATTTTTTGTGTTTCTTTTAAGTAATTGTTCTGTTTTTCATGCTATATTTTTGTGAATCTCATACATTGTAATATATCCCTTTTAGCAAGGAACATATGACCCAGCAATCCTGCTACTGGGCATATACCCTGAGAAAACTATAATTCAAAAAGAGTCATGTACCACAATGTTCATTGCAGCACTATTTACGATAGCCAGGACATAGAAGCAATCTAAGTGTCCATTGACAGATGAATGGATAAAGAAGATGTGGCACATATTTAAAATGGAATATTATTCAGCCATAAAAGGAAATGAAATTGAGTTATTTGTAGCGAGGTGGGTGGACCTAGAGTCTGTCATACAGAGAAAAACAAATACCATATGCTAACACATATATATGGAATCTAAAAAAAAAAAAATGGTTCTGATGAACCTAGGGGCAGGACAGGAATAAAGATGAAGATGTAGAGAATGGACTTGAGGACAAGGGGAGGGGGAAAGGTAAGTTGGGCCGAAATGAGACAGTAGCATTGACATATATGCACTACCAAATGTAAACCAGACAGCTAGTTGGAAGCAGCTGCATCACACGGGGAGATCAGCTCAGTGCTTTGTGACCACCTAGAGGGTTGGGATATGTAAGGTGGGAGGGAGACATAAGAGGGAGGGGATATGGGAATATATGTATACATATAGCTGATTCACTTTGTTGTACAGCAGAAAGTGGCACAACATTGTAAAGCAATTATACTCCAATAAAGATGTTAAAAAATGTTAATATATTAAATGAACAAGTGATATTTTGTTGCTGATGAAATTTATTAACTTTAAAATATCAATATTCTCAGTATTGAATGGATATGGATACCTTAATAAAACAAAAGTAGCTTATAATCTTTAAAACGTTTCAGCAAAAATCTATATTAAAAACAAAAATCTCTGTTGCTACAGGCAAAATTTAACCTCCATCAATCACAATCACCTATTTTTGCTTACTTTATGAAAAGTTTTTTGTGAATGGTGCTGTAGGAAGTCAGTTTTATGTCAGTTTTTGAAAGGAAAGGAACTTTTAAAGCAGGTAAATGAACAAAGATACTAATCTAGAACAAAGATTCTAATCTATTCAAAGATTCAGTGGTAGGCTCTTTGTTCTGCTTCTATCTAGACATATTATGTATATTAAATATATATTATATATTATTCATTCCAGGAGTTATTTTAAAATACGCTCCAAAAAGGCATTTAAGAAAAACTTAATCTGTTTCTATATGTATTTTTCCCTTTTTTAGCCTCATTTAAGTTTTTTTAAAAACTATCATCCCTGAAAAGTGTTTGAGCTGATAATCTGACAACGTAAATACCACTGTTTTGTCCGGTGAAATTCTCCTGCAGTATAGTACAACTAGCAGTATCCAAAAATGAGACAATCAATTCGCTCACACACAATGCATCTTGGAATAGTATTTTCTTGTTAAAAGTCCAAATTCTGTAAAGGGTCTTAGTCTCAACATAAATTTTGGAGCAAAATCAGTGATGTAATAACTTCAAAGTAGAACAATGGGGCTCGAAGGAATCTTTGTTTCAATTCCTCTTAATTTCCTTATGCTGTCAAGGAACGAGGCCTGTAGAAATTGCAATGTGTGTGATCTTTGACATCTAAAATAATCATTGTCTCTCATTTTCAGTTAAGATGAAATTATCCTTCCTGACTCTCTGAAAAGTCCCTATTTAAATCAAACTTGTTTTTATGCTGATTGTATTATCATTGTAACTCAGTACAGCAATAATTATGTACCAGTTTTTAAAGGGGAATTTTTCTTCCCTGTTATTGATATTTTTATGTTGTGAACAGAGATATGTTAGTAACCCTAAGCCTCTTACTAACTTTTTCCTCACTCCACTACTGAGGAGGTATATCTTCTTGTCTGATTCCTAAATTTGGACAGAATGACTAGGTTTGTGTGTGTGTGAGGGGGGAGGTGGGTTATTATCCTCAGTTTTCTACTCTCTCCCTGTATTGGAATTATATGTGCACACTTTGCCATGTGAGGTTTTAATGCTCCACATGCTTTATTTTATGTACTTTTCAGTCTCACTGATTTGTCTGTATTCACATGACTTGCTTTGGGCAAGAAAATATGGGCAGACTTACAGGCCAGTTTTGAGCCAGGGCTTTAAGAAGCATTGTTTGTTTCCAGTCTGTGCTTTAATGATCTGTCATGAAAAAAGCATGCTTAGCTAGCTGCTGGTACAAAGAGAATGTAGAGACCCAGGAACAGACCTGAAACCTACTGCAGCCCGAAGCCAAACCAAGTTGGACAGTACTTTGAAGCAGGGCCACTCTACTAATACATAGACCTGTAACAGAGAAAAAGGTGTTGTTTGAGACTACTGAGCTTGGGAGTGTTTGTTACAAAGCATTGCTGGAGCATTGGTGAAGCAATTGAAGCAATACAACATGATTGTCTAAGCTTTACCCTGGAATGATAAATAACAATGTTCCAGTTACAGGCATATTCACCTGGTAAGTAAACTCTGATCTCTGCATTCAGATATATCCTGCCTGGATTCAGAAAGCATATTTTTGTTGACTTTCATTTCTTACTTTTCTATTTTCTGATTTGAATAAAAGAGCATCTAGTAAACAAATGGAGTTGGCCTGACATCAAGCTTAAATGTTAGGTACAGTTTACATCCAAACATATTTTGAAAATATTTTTACATTTATGCACTGCATTATTGAAGTATATATTATAATATGTAGTAAATCATTCTATTTTAATATTCATATTTAATAAACCACTGCATTCAACCCATTTATTTGATTTTTTAAAAATTTTTATTTTACACTGGAATATAGTTGACTAACAATGTTGTGTTAGTTTCACACGTACAGCAAAGTGATTCAGGTATACATATATCATTTTTCAGATTCTTTCCCCATTTAGCTTATTACAAAATACTGAGTATAGTTCCCTGTGCTATATACAGTCAGTCCTTTTTATTTTGTATATAGTAGTGTGTATATGTTAATCACAAACTCCTAATTTATCCTTCCCCCACCTTTTCCATTTGGTAACCATAAGTTTGTTTTCTATGTCTGTGAGTCTGTTTCTGTTTTGTAAACAAATTCATTTGTATCATTTTTGTAAGATTCTACATACAAGTGATATCATATGATATTTGTCTTTCTCTGACTTACTTCATTTAGTATGACAATCTTTAGGTCCATCCATGTTGCTGCAAATGGCATTACTTCATTCTTTTTTATGGCTGAGTAGTATTCCATTGTGTATATGTATCACATCTTTTTTTTTGATGCTTACAAAAATTTTTTTAAATTAATTTTTTAATGCAGTATAGTTGATTTTGTAGATTAATCCCCTGTCAGTTGTATCATTTGCAAATACTTTCTCCTGTTCTGTGGGTTGTCTTTTTGTTTTGTTGATGGTCTCCTTTGCTGTGCAAAAGCTTTTAAGTTTAATTAGGTCCCATTTGTTTATTTTTGTTTTTATTCTCATTACTCTAGGGCATGGATCCCAAAAGATATTACTGTGATTTATGTCAAAGAGTGTTCTGCCTATGTTCTCTTCTAAAAGTTTTATAGTCTGTAGTCTTACATTTAGGTCTTTGATACATTTTGAGTTTATTTTTGTGTATGGTGTTAGAGAATGTTCTAATTTCATTCTTTCACATGTAGCTGTCCAGTTTTCCCAGTACTCCTTGTTGAAGAGACTGTCTTTTCTCCATTGTATATCCTTGCCTCCTTTGTCATAGATTAACTGACCATAGGTGCCTGGGTTTATCTCTGGGCTTTCTATCCTGTTCCATTGATCTATATTTCTGTTTTTGTGCCAGTACCTTACTGTCTTGATTACTGTAGGTTTGTAGTATAGTCTGAAGTCAGGGAGCCTGATTCCTCCAGCTCCTTTTTTCTTTCTCAAGATTGCTTTGGCTATTCAGGGTCTTTAACTTACTTCAAACTTCTATAACATTAAACACAATTTAGAGCAATTATATGATCATAAACATATGCCTCTCTTTAGAAGAAATTAAAAACTGATTGACATGAATTTTAAAACACATTGAGAATGACCATTATAGCTAAACAAGTATATATTACACATTATAGAATTAATATTAAGATAATTATTCAAAGTGGCTCATAACTCTAAAATAGTATAAAATTAAGGTGCTATGTGTTGTATGTGATAAATAATGTAAAATATGATTCATTTAAAAATAAACTGTGGGCTTGATAATTCAACAAACTTTAGGTAAACTTTCATTGACAATACCGTTTACTGCAATTTAACTAAAAAGGAAAAGTTTCTGTTCTACGGTCTAAAACTAAATTCCATGTTTCTTTTTTTTAACGTCATTCTTATGAAGTGTCCTTGAATCATGACATAGGTAAATTAGGTAAATTTTGTATTTTTAAAACCCTAATGAGGAGACATAGTGATCTCATTCTGAACTTCTAGAATTTACCCAGTGAAAAACACTTTGTATAAAATTTGTTGGGTTCTGACATATTCATGTAGTATTTAGTTTCATAACACAATTATGAGAAAATTCTTCATTAAAAATGGCATTTATCAGGGCTTCCCTGGTGGCGCAGTGGTTGAGAGTCCACCTGCCAATGCAGGGGACACGGGTTCGTGCCCCGGTCCAGGAAGATCACACATGCTGCGGAGCAGCTGGGCCCATGAGCCGTGGCCACTGAGCCTGTGCGTCTGGAGCCTGTGCTCCACAATGGGAGGGGCCACAACAGTGAGAGGCCCACGTACCACAAAAAAAAAAAAATTGGCATTTATCTTCCTAAACTTGTTTACAATACCAGTAAGTATTTAAGTTGGTTCCATAAAACTATGTTTCCATAATTTATTATAATAAAATATATCTCATTTTATGTGATATTTTTCTTTTTTCCATGAATTAACATAAAACATTGTATCAAATGACAGATGTTTCTAGAACTGGGTGCAAATTATATTAGAAGCCTTGAATGATGTTTGCAAAACTGTTGATTTGCCTATAAATCTCTTCTAAATATTTGAAAGTGTTTTAAAATAATTAAAAAGTTGGAAAAAAACTAGGGAATGTAAAATAAGTAACAATTTTAGTAACTTACAAAATCTATCAAACTGACATACCATAAGACTGCTTAATCATACTGGTGTATGAGTGAATAATTCCAAGTCACAGCCTGAATTGAGTATCATGTCATGATACCTACTGTGAGGTAGCTCAGGAAGAATTTAAATAAATTAGATGAATAGATTCATAATCTGTATGAAGTAAATATGGGTACACACACACAAGTATTGTGTCTTATACTGGTGTTGTGTGTGTCTATGTGTGTGTGCTTTCATAATCACCCTTCAACCAGTCATGTACCTACAGCTTGCAGCCACACACAGTGGGAAACATGAATTGGGTTTACAGTGGGGGTGAGGTGAGGTACATGCGAATGAAAGGAAGATATTGCAAAAACAATATTTTGATGGTTATAATTTATTTAAACGGTAGTTGATATTGACTTGTTTTCTTTACTAGTCCCTGTACTAAGCCCTTTGCATGAATTAAATCATTAAAACATCAAAACAATCCTTGGGAAATGAAATAAATAATATTTCCTTTTTAAATATAAACACACAAATTTATAGTGCAATTAGCCCATAAGAAATTAGTAAGCGGTAGATCTGAGCTTTACACCCCCGTTCACCCCAAATCTTGTTGTGCTAGTCAATCCTCTTTTCTAGATGTGTTTTCGTACCATGAACTTTTCAGAGTATGTGTGACTTCATGTATGCTAACTCTTTTAGTCCTCACAGTAATTCTATGAAAGATGGCCATTTATTATCATCATAGCTCCTATAATATAAAAATACACAGATTTAGAAACTCAAGACATCTGCTTCAGTTCACATGGAGAATAAGTGGCAAAGCAAAAATTTAATCAGACATTTTGACTTGGAAACCTATATCTTTAACCACTGGACCATACAGATGTCCATGTTGTAGATAATACTTGCATAGTCATAAATACAAAATTTGCTACATTAGGGAAATCAGTCAGAAAATGTGACCTCAAATTAAGTGTAATTTTTGATGTGGCTCACAGATGGATGACGGTAAGAATGAAAGACATCTGAGAGTTTTCTATTTTCACCAATTATTCTAAGCTCTTTTTAATTTCAATACTGTGAAGCATGTTAAAAAAAAAACCCCACAATTTTAATTGCAGAATTTAGGATTAGTTGAGATCAGTTAAATTTCAATGTCTTGGGGCCAATCCTAAGCTTTCTGTCCTAAAATATACTAAGATGTTTTTTGGTTTTATATCTGTTTGGTTTTGTTTTGGTTTTATGATCATTATACATTACAGATTCCATCCAGGTTTGCTTCTGCTTCACACAATTTTTAAAAATTTATGTTTTCTTGTCAAATCATCTACTTGAGATTTTAGAATGTGCTTATATCAAATTAAATATACTATTTTATAATGTTTACATCTGCATGCATTTCTCCTTTATTATTTAATTTTATTTATATTTTTGGTTGCACTGTGTGGCATGCGGGATCTTAGTCCCCCAACCAGGGATCGAACCTGTGATCCCTGCAGTGGAAGCGTGGAGACTTAACCATTGGACGGCCAGGGAAGTCCATCCCCTTTATTACTCTAAGTGAATATATTATTTTCTAATTCATTTTCATTATTTTTTCTGTTATCATGGTGATATTTTCAAAGATGCTACTCTTTGGTGTAAGGATCAATGTAATTTTTACATTCAAATCCATGAATTTATGCTTTCATTTATATTAATTTAACATATTAGTAATCTAATATTTTAGTACTTGAATATGTTTGTAGTGTTTATTTAATCACAATATATTTGAAGGGGAAAAAAAGCAAGATAAAAGAAAATGAGTATATCACATTTCTTAGTGGCCCCTGAGTTTTGACCAAAAAAATTTTTTATTGCAGAATACGTTTAGTACTTCTTTACAAAAACTGAATTAAATTGGTAACTGAGGAAAATATTTTCAGTTATATTTCATATTTATTTCATATTTCAGAAAATATGTATCCTCTTATATACCATTTACTATTTTCTTTGGAAAATTCAGTATTCCATTGTATTATAATAACTTTCATGCGATTTAAATGTAGCTATATCATCTTATCATATTCTATTATTATATTAAAACACTATCCTCTCTCTCTATATATAACATAGATGTATATACACACATGTATATTGTATTCTACAAGAACCTTTTTGAAATGAAAACCAAGAGGACTGCCTATAACTAAATGACAAAAAATAACCAGCCTGATTCCAAAATGGGCAAAACATTTCAATAAATTTCTATAAAGAAGATATACAAATGGCTAACAAGCACATGGGAAGATGCTCAATATCATTAATCATTAGGGAATGCAAATAAAAACCACAATGAGATATTACCTCAAACCCATTAGGATCACTACTATAAAACAAAACAAAACAAAACAGCAAATAAGTACTGGTGAGGATGCGGAGAAACTGGAATCCTGTATAATGTTGATGGGAATGTTAAATAGTGTAGCTGCTGTGGGAAACTGTATGGCACTTCCGTAAAAACTTAAAAATAAAATTGCCATATGATTAGGCAATATCACCTCTGGGTATATACACCAAAAAATTGAAAGCAGGGTCTCAGAGAGATATCTGTACACCCATGGTCATAGCAGCATTATTCCCAGTATCCAAGAGGTAGAAGCAAGCCAAGTGTTCATCAACAGAGACGTGTATAAAGAAAATATGGTGTACAAATACAATGGAATATTATTCACTTTTAAAAAAGTAGAAAATTCTGACACACAGTTACTACATGAATGAACCTTGAGGACATTAAGCTAAATGAAATAAGCCACTCCCATAAAGACAAATACTACATGGTTCAACTTATATGAGGTACCTTGAGTAGTTAAATTCAGTCAGAAAGTTGAGTGGTGGTTTTCAGGGGCAGGGGTAAGGGGAGAATGGGCAGGTATTTAGTATCTAATGGATACAGAGCTTCAGTTTTGCAAAACAAAAGAGTTTGGAGATGGTTGGTAGTAATGGTTACACAAAAAAGTGAGTATAGTTAATACCCCTGAACTGTACAATTAAAACGGTTAAAGATGGTAAATTTTGTTATATTTCACCAAAATTTTAAAAAATTGTTATAAAAAGGACTTGTCAATCACTTATAACTATAGACATAAAATACTTTATGTAATAGATAAGCTGTCCACAAATTTAGTATAGATAAATCAGTAATGATCTCTACGTATTTGAAAATTCTGACTTTTTTTTCCTGAAGTAATAATTCGTTATATATATAAAACTCTAAACATCTCCCCATAGGAAACCCAGAATGTTGAGCCTTAGAAAAAAGAAAAAAAGAAATGCAGAATTAGATACATGACACAATGACAAAGAACTTGGTCACTACATTGCTTAGCTAAATAAGTATTAACTTTAAACAAATAAATAATATCAATATGTATAGCTATATTTATCTATCTACCTGGCAAATATTTCCAACTCTCAAAAAAGTTTGTATATCACTGTCAACTGCAGCATAACATAACTGAGATAAAAATAAGTGAAAGTAAGAGTGAATATTTAACTAATGATTAAATGAATAATATCCATAAAGATAAAATAATCACAAATTTTTTATGCACCAAGTATACCTTAAATTGAAATACAAAAGGAAATTCTGAGACAATTCAGTAGAGATGTGAAAAATTCACAAAACTATAAGTTTTAAAATTCCTTGCTTTGAAACAGTAAGAAAATATATTTGAAGAGCACAATTAAAAGCTTGCACACAAATAAATGGAGACAGAACATTCTTTTCAAAAAAACATTTACAAACCTAAATCACCTAAGTAGTCCTACCTCCTCAAATCTATTTGTCTGAAATTTAAAATAAAATGTCTAAATTTTATTGAATCAAAGAAAAAAATGAAATGGAAACACTACATCTAGTAAAAATAATAATATTCTAGGGAGGAGGGGAAAAAAGGGGAGGAGGGATAGGGAGAGGACAAAGGACAATAAGGACCAAAGGGGTATTAACATGTTAGAGATTAAAAATACTCTATATTCCTCCACCTCTTTAATATTTTAGTTTAACTCCTAAGTCCTTATTAAATACAATAAGTTTTAAAAAATAAGAAGGCAGAAAGAGGAGGATAAGGAGAAGAATGAAGGGAGAGAGGATGAGAGGACAACTAAAAAGCATGGAGAGTAGAAAGTAAAGACTAAAAAGTTGCAGTGATTTACAGATGATAAAGTTTTCAGCACAGTAAATTCAAGAGAATCCAATGACAGAATATTTGAATTAATAAGTGAGTTTATTTATCAGTTGTGGCAGAAGTCAGACAAACATACAAAAATCCATAACATTTCTACTTGCCAGCAATTAAAATCAGAAAATTTAATTTAAAAAGATTATGTTAATGAAAGCACCAAAATAAATGATGCTTAGGAATATATCTAACAAAATATAAGAATTAACATACAGCGCAAATAAGAGAAAGATAAAAAATTTGTGTGAGATTGAAAGGTACAAGTTGATTAGATGTCAATTTCTACCAAACTCATTTATAAACTTAGCACAATTTTAATAAAATTTAACAAAAATATATTTAATTAGGAATTTTAAATTTCATAAGGAATTATTAAGTTGCATGACTACTCAAAATAACTCTAAAAGAACAAATTAACACATAGACATGCCCTATCTAATATCAAGACATATAAAGTATGGTAATTTAGAAGAATGTATAATTAATAAAAATAGACACGGTCACCAGAAAAGAATAAAAATCTTCACAGACTTAAACATAAGCAATTTGTCCATATTTATACCAACAGACATACTAGGAAAATTAGATATTATTCTTTACATTTTATGTATTGGCTTTTATTGTGAAAAGCATAATTGGAATCACAAAATACATACAAGACACATTAAAAGCCTAAAAGTGAACCAAAAAATCAGAAATAACATAGAATAGGGCAGAAGACCTATATTGATATTTCTCCAAAGAAGACATACAGATGGCCAACAGGCACATGAAAAGCTGCTCAACATCGCTAATTAGCAGAGAAATGAAAATCAAAACTACAATGCAGTACCACCTCACACTGGTCAGAATGGCCATCATTAAAAAGTCTACAAATAACAAACGCTGGAGAGGGTATGGAGAAAAGGGAACCCTCCGACACTGTTGGTGGGAATGTAAGTTGGTGCAGCCACTATGGAAACAGTATGGAGGTTCCCCCTAAAATAAAAATATAGTTGCCATATGATCCAGCAATCCCACTCCTGGGCATATATCTAAGCAAAACTATAATTTTAAAAGATATATGCATCCCTATATTCATAGCAACACTATTTACAATAGCCAAGACATGGAAACAACCTAAGCACCCAACGACAGATGAATGGATAAAGATGTGGTACATATATACAATGGAATACTACCCAGCCATAAAAAAAGAATGAAATAATGCCATTTGCAGCAATATGGATGGTACTAGAGATTATCATACTAAGTGAAGTAAGTCAGAAAGACAAATACCATATGATATCACTTATATGTGGAATCTAAACTATGATACAAATGAAATTATCTATGAAACAGAAGCAGACTCAAAGGCATAGAGAACAGACTTTTGTAATTGCCAAGGGGGAGGAGGGGTGGGGGAGGGATGTATTGGGAGTTTGGGGTTAGCAGGTGTAAAATATTATATACAGAATGGATAAACAACAAGGTCCTACTGTATAGCACAGGGAACTATATTCAGTATCCTCCTATAAAGCTTAATGGAAAAGAATATTAAAAAGAATGTATATAGGTTTAACTGAATCACTTTGCTGTATACCTGAAACTAACACAATATTGTAAATCAACTACACTTCAATTTAAAAACAGATGAAAAAATAAATAACATGGAATATTAAATTTATGCCTAGTATAAGGATGAATTAAACAACACTCAATAATAACAGCAGATACAAATATAAGTAGATTTTTCAAATTAAACAAAATTATGGGTTTAGTGATAAAACATACCCTACATGTTTAAATATATGATAGAAAATACATAAAACAGTAAAACATTGTCATCCAGTAATTATTTTAAAGTATGTATGTCAATATAACTGATAAACTGCAGATAAAAATTAACAAATGATTTTAAAAAATGCATAAGAGAAACCAGAATGATAAAAAGATATGAACATTTAATCTAAGAATTTTTTTAAAAGTAAATTTGAAACATAATACAATAGCACCATCTGAAGATGAATTGAATATTCATCAGAAGAGCAAACACTTATATATGACTATATAAATCTGCACTGGTTTTGTAGATAGACATTTAAATATATAGATTATATATACAGAGATACAGATAGATGATACAAAAATTCATATACAGATAAATATATGTATATAAGATATAGTTATAGACATAGAGATAGATAATAGGGAGGATAGGTATGTAGGTAGGTAGCTAGATAGATAGATAGATAGATAGGGATAGAACAAGAGATGAAAAAGACTCAAGTCCAAGGCATATAAATGGTTGCCTATGGAAGTTAAGAAAATGATTGGGATAGGGGAATTCCTTGATTATCAGTAATGTGTTATACATTTTATGAAAACAACTGAAATATATATGAAATATATAAACTTTTAAAACATTTATTGACTTTGAATATCCAAAGTACTATTAACTTTCTATACCTTTAAAAATTTAATTATAATAACAATTGCATTAATAAATAATACTACCATCAGGCAAGGAGCAGAGAAATCAGTAGTAAAAACAAAATAAAACTTTCTAATAAGATTAGTCAGTGGGAACAATCTTGAAATTTGGAAAAACCTTAACAAAACTAAAAAATGGGAGAATAACAATGGAGTCTAAATAAAACAAAACTTGGTAGAACTGAACTGGTAGCTTTACAAGTTGGCCTTCCTCTCCAGCTACATTTTTTCCTTATTAATTCATGTAAATTACTCATTTATACTTCAAAATTGAAAATATGTTTCCACACTCTATATAAGATATATCTGGTAACTAGTTTTCTATTTAGAGAACTGAAAATATTCCATAAAGTTTAAGAAAAAACTCAACCTAATGTTTTATTCTAATACTTAACACATAGCCAGTAAATGTATCTTGGTTTATAAAGGCATGCAATTATAATTCAATTATTATTCTCTTCAGTTCAGTAAGATTTTCCTGAGCAAAGTATTTAAAACATTTTATGAAAATACATTACAGTTTTAGTTACTTTCTTCACATGAACACTTTGAAAATATACTTAGTTCCAGGCTTCTTAAAGCATTTTGATACAATACCTCTCCTTTCTTCAGTACATTACATAGCATCAGATTCACAAAGTATACACAAACAGTACTTTTAGAAAATATAACCAGTAGTTATTATAGAATATGAAATCAAATATTGTAATTTGCAATATGTGCTTAAAAGTTTGGTATTTTTTCCCAACATGGACTTAATGAGAAATCTAGAACTGTATTCTAATTCTACTCATTCAAAATATTTTAGCATTTTCATTTCATGTATTTCCTCCCCCAAAGCAGTGAGTCCAAGCTAAAATGAACTATAATAGATTTTATGTATTTGATTCTTGTACTAAATACTAATAAGTGGAATTCATTAGTTGCAATGCTTGTACAGTCTTCAGGAAATAGACAAAATATACATATGTATTAAGATTAGGTTTTTTAGAGAGAATGATGTTTGTGGATGACATCTGTATTCATCAGAGTTCTCCAGAGAAACAGGATATATTGATATATAAGAGGAGATTTATTATGGGAATTGGCTCATGTAATTTGGGGGGTTGAGATATCTGACTACATGGGGTTTGCAAGTTGGAGATCTAGGAAAGTTGGTGGTATAATTCAGTCAAAGTCAAAAGGCATGAAAACCAGGAGTTCTGATGTCCAAGGGCAGAAAAATGGATGTTGCATCTTAAGAGAGTGAGAATTGCCCCTTCTCTGCCTTTTAGTTCTATTTGGGCCCTCAATGCATTGGATGATGTCCCCATCCACCACCACATTGGTAAGGCAGATTTTCCTTATTCAATCTACTGATTTAAATGTTTATTTCTTCATGAGACTTCTTCATAGACACACCCAGAAATAATGTTTTACCAGCTATCTGGGCATCCCTTAGACCATTCAAGTTGATACATTAAATTAACAATCACAGTACCTCATAACATGTGTGTACCACAGTATATTACACAAAGTTGGTGTAACTGGCAATCACTGGAACAATAATTTCCTTCTTATATCCATTGTTTCTAAACTGATAATTGATCATTACTTATATGCAAGCATTATGATAAAGTCAAGAGACACAGGTACAGATATTTTGAAAGACATGGCTCCATAAAACAAAGGCACCACAGGGTAAAGATCTTGGCACAGAAAACAGACATTTGACATGTTTTGTTAAGATGAAAATCATTCTTATGCGTGTGACATCAGTGTAGCATGAGGATTTTAAATTCTAACACATTTTAAAATTATTTTTGAGGAAAATATTTCTAAAATGAGTACATCTTTCCTTTTTTCTTTTTTCATTATTATCAAAGTCATACACATCCATGTAAAATATCTAGAAAATACAGATGAATGAATTTTATAAATTTTATTAAAATGTTATTATAATAATTTGATAAACACAAATAAATAATGTATAACATTAGACTTCTGAACCTGTCATTTATGGTCTATGATGTGAATCCAATCTGGCTTTAACTTTAATCACATGTTGACCTCCAATTATGGATATTCTGTACTCAATGTTGTTGATATATGTGATTTTTCATCCAACCTTGAGAGTGTCAGATGGGAAAATTCCAATGCAGCTATGTAAAGATGACAAATTGATGTGTGTGCACAACTATTTCTCTCATGCTTCATTAGTCGTAGGATGAGGTGAGCACAGTAATTGTGTCCCATACTGCCCTTCTTGCACTACATCTATAGATTTACTTTGGAGATTCAAGAATCTCCACGTATGTGCTTACGTATTTGACCAAGTTAGGATTGTTTATTAAAGAAAAAGAAGAGACTTCTTCTCTACCAATGTATATTATTTTGTTTGGGATGATGAATTCCTGAAAGGGGTCCTTAACTTTTACTTAAAATAAAGGTCTTCATAAGGCTTGTGATATAGCTCAGTATTTCACAAAGTGCATTCCTCAGACCACTAATAATCTTTGATATTAATAAATATTAAAGGGACTCCATAGAGTCAGGATGTGCAAAACACTTAGAGTATTGTCTGCAGAACTCTTCATGGTTTTGGATATGATTCATGAATTTTGTCTTGTGAATCCGAGGGAGAGCTACATTTAAGATTTAATTTATTAATTTATACAGGTAAATTATGCAAATTGCATGTGAGAGTTAAAATGTTGAAAAAAAAGCACAAAAACTCTTGTGAAATCCTGACACCAGTAGATTGTACAGAGGTTCTTCAATTTACTCTCTCTCATAATAGTAACCTGTTTTGTCTGCATGATATCAGTTATACATTGTTTAATGTTGAATATAAAAACACATATGTGAGACAATGTATTCAAAGTAAATTTCCAAACACAGAATTAATAGGGAAAGGGTATGTGTTCCAAAAGTATTGTACCAATTTAAATTCTCAACGCAAATATTTGGAAGAGCCTGAACCAAAACTAGGTTTTGTCTTGTTTTAATTTTTGTTAATCTCATCAGAGAAAAATATATTTTCTTATTTTATGTCTTTAATAATATCTGAGAATTAAGTTCTTTGAATAGAATAGAATGTTTCTTTCAATTCAGGGTGTTTGTTTGTATGTTTTTAATTCACTATTCTTGTCTCTGCCAGTGTTTCTTTGAATGTGTCCACAGTCAGATGCAAAGCAAACAGACTTCCCTATATTTTTGTACTTTTTTAGTTTTTTTTTCTTTTTTTAAATCCATTATCATTTCCATGCATTCCTTAAAGAATAAATATTGTTGACAGGAAGCCACTCTGGGCTTTAAGTTGCTTTTATTATAAATCTGTTACATTTATCTTTAGAGTTAGTAATCAGAATGATATCTCTTTAAACATATTCAAATGTTTTGTTCTATCTTTCTATTTAAAAAAATATTATTGACAGAGAATAATATTCTTAACACTGAAAATTGTCAAAGTGCTGTCACTATTAATAATTTTTGTTTAGAGACTTATAAGTGCTCACATTGTATATCATGCATTTTGTGTCTGCATTACGGACATGGACATTTTCCCTCTTTTATGTGAATCTACTTACTCCTAGATAATTAATTCTATATTTTTGTTCTCATGGTAAACTGTAATCATGTTCTAAATTCACGTTAGATGTCTCCACCACAAAGGGCTTTCTGACTTTTATCCAATACCAATAATTAGCCTCTTTTTTCTTAATATTACTGTTGCACCTTCCATAATTATTCTGCATGGCAAATAACACACTGTTTTCTTATCCATTTATCTGTCTGACTCTCCAATTATATAGAGGGCTCCCAGAGGAGAGGAGCTATATTTTAATCATTATTGAATTGAAAATTGCATTAAAAATACAAAATACATTTAAAATGTTATAATAAAAATGTAAAACTAATAAAAATTAGAAAATTCTTGAGAATTTTAAAATGTGCTAAAATTTAATTGGTTGAATTAATTATATCTTAATAAAATTTGATACTTTTATGTTTTGATCATATGTTTTACAAAGGTGAAATTTGTACAAAGAAAATTTGCAGATGTTAAAGTCGGTATAAGAATATTAAAGTTGGACTTCCCTGGTGGCACAGTGGTTAAGAATCTGCCTGCCAATGCAGGGGACATGGGTTCGATCCCTGGTCTGGGAAGATCTCATATACCTTGGAGCAACTAAGCCCATGTGCCACAACTACTGAGCCTGTGCTCTACAGCCCATGAGCCACAACTACTGAGCCCATGTGCCACAACTACTGAAGCCTGTGCACCTAGAGCCTGTGCTCTGCAACAAGAGAAGCCACCACAGTGAGAAGCCCACACACTGCAATGAAGAGTAGCCCTGCTCACTGCAACTAGAGAAAGCTGCATGCAGCAACAGAGACCCAATGCAGCCAAAAATAAATAAATAGTTAAAAATAAATAAATAAAAAATTTAAAAAAAGAAAATTAAAGTTGATCCATTGTCTTAAAAGCACAGGTAAATATGATATTTGATGAGTCTTGACTTCTTTCTAAATCATCATTTAAATGTTTAAAAAGTGACATTTCCAGGTAATGGAACTACCTAGGAAAAGATAATATTTTAGCTTTAAATATTATACTATATTCTATAAAATGAAACATTTTAATGAAAAATAAAGAATTCTATTTTAGGTCTTCCAAGTGTCACATGATTTTTTATAGTTACTGATAGATTCCAATCCAAATTCCTACTGATTTTAGAAATAGAAGATTTTTTAAATGGGGCAAATTTCTATTGATACTGGAAAATAGTAGATAAAGCATGTTAACCATGAATTCAGGGAGCCTAGATTCAATTTTCAGATTAAACAAGTATGAGAATGGAAATTTAGAAATGTACATGATACACCAGTTGTTCAATTTCTTCTTCCATAAATGGAAATAAATGAAAGTACTCAACACAAATTAGTTATTTGATTATTAAATGTCTGAATCTCTTAAGTGATTAATCATACAAATAAAGATACCAAAACAATGGTTAATTTTGATAATGATAGAGACATTAGTGTTGCCTAGTGAAAAGTAATTAGAATTATTCAAATGACAGCAATATTAATACATGAATATTTGAAGTAGGAAATTTTGGAGATAATCAGTCCATGGAGTAGACTCATCAGAATTTTACTAGCACCCCTGTGAGGACTGATGATGGATGTAATATCATACTTCCTTCTTCTCAGCACTTACACTTGGTTGGACTGCTAAAATAGGAAAACAGCAGAAGCTCTGTCCATCCCCTAGTAACCCTTATTGATACCAAAAAAAAAAAAAAAAGCATGTCATGATGGCAGAGTAGAAGGATGTAGAGCTCACCTCCCCCAATTAACACGTCAAAAATACAATACATGTAGGGCAACTCTAACTGAAAATAAACTGGAGAATGGCAGAAAGAATCTCTACAACCAAGGCTGTAGAGAAAGATCTACATGGAGTCAGGTAGGAAAAGAGAAGCAATCACGTCAGGACTTGTGCCCCTAGGATAGGACACAGAAGGGGTGCAGTGTATCCGAAGCTTGGATAACTTTTCTGAGGAGCGAGGGATTCCAACCACATGTGTACCCCAGCCCTAGGGTATGACTCCAGAAAGATGAGTCCCCTTAGCTGGTTTAAAGCCAGTGGGACTTATAGGAAGGCTGTAAGAAACCAAGACTTCACTTGTGAAGAACATGCAAATGCTTACTTACTACTTATTCCCAGCAACAAGGTAGATGAAACAGACTGAAACTGTCTGGAAGTCTCACTGATGTGCCAGGATCATCCCAGCATGTGCTCTATCCATGCTGAGTGCCAGTTCTGCCCCCTTTAGCTCCAGCACAGCTCCCCACTAGGGCAAATGCTGCCATTATGGAGGAGTGCCCACTTGGGGGCACAGAGCTTCCTTGGACATGGCACTGCATCTGAAAGGGCAAGGGCAGCCATTGGTGACACTCACAGAGATGGTGGATTGGGAGCTATCTGGAGCTCTGAATGGTGAGCTGGAACTAGCCCAGTATGTGCCTGGGCTTGCACCAGGCACCCACTCCAGCCCCTCTTGCTTCATTGCTGCTTCTGGGGCAAAGGTGCTGTTGCCAGGGAGAGCACACACTTTGAGGGAATGGAGCCACCTTGGACCTGACCCTCAGGGCTTCTGCTCCAGCAACTTGGGACCTGCACCCATCCCTGATAGGTGACTGATGGCCACTAAGTATAGGAGAAACCCAGGCTCACATCTGGCTCTGGGTCTAGCCCATTCATCTCCAGCTCTACCTCCCACCCACCCATGATAAAACTCTCATCAAAGTTGCTATAGACAAAACATATCTCAACAGAATAAAGGCCATTTATGACAAACACACAGCTAATATCATACTCAATGGGGAAAAGCTGAAAGTGTTTTTCTAAAATCAGGAGTAAGACAAGGATGCCCATTCTTGACACTTCTACTTAATATAGTATTGGAAGTCCTAGCCACAACAGTCAAAAAAGAAAAAGAAATAAAAAGCATCCATATTAGAAGGAAAGAAGTAAAACTCACTAATTGCAGATGACATGATACTGTATATAGAAAACCATAAAGTCTTTACTCAAAAACTATTAGAAGTAATAAATGAATTCAGTAAAGTTACAGAATACAAGATTAATACATAAGAATCTTTTGCTTTTCCATACATTAATAATGAACAATCAGGAGGATACAGCAAGAAAACAATCTCATTTAAAATCACATTAAAAAAAATTAAGATACATGGGAATAAACTTAACCAAGGAGAGAAAAGACCTATACTCTGTAAACTAATAAACACTGATAAAGGAAATGACAGATGATATAAAGAAATGGAAAGAGATGCCTTGTTCATGGACTGCATGGATTAATATTGTTAAAATGTCCATATTACCCAACACAATCTACAGATTTCATGCTATTCCTATCAAAATACCCATGACATTTTTCACCAAACTAGACCAAATAATCCTAAAAGATATGGAACCACAAAAGACCCCAAATCGCCAAATGAATTTTGAGAAAAATGTACAAAGCTCAAGTGGCCATGCTCCCTGACTTCAGACTATATTACAAAGGTACAGTAATCAAAACAGCATGGTACTAGCACAAAAATAGGCAAGTAAATCAATGGAATAGAATAGAGAGCCAAGAAATAAACCCACGCACTTCTGGTCAGTTAATTTATGACAGAGGAGGCAAAAATATACAGTGGGGAAAGACAGTCTCTTCAATAAATGGTGTTGGGAAAACCGGACAGCTACATGGAAAAGAAAGAAATTAGAATATTTTTTCACACCATGTACAAAAATAAACTCAAAATGGATTAAAATCGTAAATCTAAGACCAGACACCATAAAACTCCTAGAAGAAAACATAGGCAGAACACTTTTGACATAAATTGTAGCAATACGTTTCTGAATTTGTCTTCCGGAACAAAGGAAACTAAAGTAAAAATAATCAATTGGGAACTAATTAAACTTAAAAGCATAGGAAAACATCAACAAAACAAAAAGACAAACTACTGAATAAGAGAAAGTATTTGCAAATAATATGACTGATAACAAGTTAATATCAAAAATACATAAATACTACACACAAGTCAATAACAACAACAACAAAAAAGCCAACTAAGAAATGGGCAGAATAGATATTTTTCCAAAGACTACATACAGATGGCAGCAGGTACATGAAAAGATGCTCAACATTGCTAATCAGCAGACAAATGCAATTGTAAACCGCAAGATATGACCTCACACCTGTCAGAATGGCTATCATCAAAAAGTCTAGAAATAGCAAATATTGGTGAGGATGTGGAGAAAAGGGTACCCTTGTACCCTTTTGGTGGGCATGTAAATTGGAACAGCCACTATGAAAACAGTTTGGAGTTTCCTCGAAACAATAACAGTAGAACTACCATGTGACCCAGCAATTCCACTCCTAGGTATACACCCAAAGATAACAAAAACACTAATTTGAAAAGTTACATTCACCCTAATGTTCACAGCAGCATTATTTACAATAGCCAAGATATGGAAGCAACTTAAGTGTCCATTAACAGATGATTGGATAAATAAGAAGTGATAGACACACACACACACACACACACACACTACGGAATAGCAGCCATAAATAAATTTTGCTGTTTGCAACAACATGGATGGACTTGGAGGGTATTATGCTTAGTGAATTAAGACAGCAGAGAAAGACAAATGCTGTTATCACTTGTATGTAGAATCTACAAAATGAAACCAGTGAATGAGTATAAACAAACAGAAATAAATTTACAGGTATAGAGAATAAATTAGTGGTTACCAGTGGGCAGAGGAAAGGTTGGAAGGGACAAGATAGGGTAGGAGATTAAGAGGTACAAACTATTAAGTATAAAATAAATAAGATACAAGAATATATTTTATAGCACAGGGGAAATAGCCAATATTTTATGATAACATTAAAAGGAGTATAATCTATAAAAATATTGGATCATTGCGCTGTACATCTAAAGCTAATATAATAAAGTATATCAACTATATTTCAATGAAAAAGGTGTGTATGTTATATAGTAGTTAGATTTTTTAGCAGTTCAAATACATCAGAAATACATCTACATGTGGAACAACTCCTACAGAACACCTACTGAACGCTGGCAGAAGACCTCAGACCTCCCAAAAGGCAAGAAACTCCCCACGTACCTGAGTAGGGCAAAAGAAAAAAAAAAAAGAGAGAGACAAAAGAATAGGGATGGGACCTGCACCAGTGGGAGGGAGCTGTGAAGGAGGAAACGTTTCCACACACTAGGAAGCCCCTTCACTTGTGGAGAGGGGGTGGGGGGGTGTCGTGGGGGGGGAAGCTTTGGAGCCATGGAGGAGAGCAGAGCAACAGGGGTGAGGAGGGCAAAGCGGAGAGATTCCCACACAGAGGATCGGTGCCAACTAGCACTCACCAGCCCGAGTAGCTTGTCTGCTCACCCACGGGCGGGGGCTGGGAGCTGAGGCTTGGGCTTCGGAGGTCAGATCCCAAGGAAAGGACTGGGGTTGGCTGCGTGAACACAGCCTGAAGGGGGCTATTGCCACACAGCTAGCTGGGACGGAGTCCGGGAAAAAGTCTGGACCTGCCAAAGAGGCAAGAGACCACTGTTTCAGGATGCGTGAGGAGACAGGATTCAGAGCACCGCCTAAACGAGCTCCGGAGACAGGCATGAGATGCGGTTATCAGCGCAGACACCAGAGAGGTGCATGAAACGCTAAGGCTGCTGCTGCAGCCACCAGGAAGTCTGTCTGCAAGTACAGGTCACTATCCACACCTTCCCTCCCGGGAGCCTGTGCAGCCTGCCACTGCCAGGGGCCCGTGATCCAGGGACAACTACCCTGGGAGAAAAAACGGTGTACCTCAGGCTGTTGCAACGTTATGCCGGCTTCTGCCGCTGCAGGCTCGCCCTGCATTCCGTACCCCTGCCTCCCCCCCCCCCCCCCCCGGCCTGAGTGAGCCAGAGCCCCCTAATCAGCTGCTGCTTTAACCCCATCCTGTCTAAGTGAAGAACAGACGCCCTCAGGCAACCTAAACGCAGAGGCAGGGCCAAATCCAAAGCTGAACCCCAGGAGCTGTGAGAACAAAGAAGAGAAAGGGAAATCTCTCCCAGCAAGCTCAGGAGCAGCAGATTAAATCTCCACAGTCAACTTGATGTACCCAGCATCTCTGGAATACCTGAATAGACAAGGAATCATCCCAAAATAGGATGTGGACTTTGGAAGAACTGTAGACCTGGGGTTTGCTTTCTGCATCTAATATGTTTCTAGTCTTATGTTTATCTCAGTTTAGTATTTAGAGTTTATTATCATTGGTATATTTGTTTATTGAGTTGGTTGCTCTCTTACTTTTTTTAAAATATAGATATATATTTTTTACCTTTTTCTCTTTTTGTGATGGTGCATGTGTATGCTTCTTTCTGTGATTTTGTCTGTACATCTTTGCTTTTACCATTTATCCTGGAGTTTTGCCTGTCCGTTTTTTCTTTTCCTTTTTTTATAGTATAGTTTTTAGTGATTGTAATCATTGGTGGATATGTGTTTTCATTTGGTGGCTCTCTGCTTTCTTCTTTTTCTTTTCCTTTTTAAATTACTTTTTAATTAATTTAATTTTTATTTTAATAACTTTATTTCCTTCTTTCCTTCCTTCCTTCCTTCCATCATTCCATCCTTCCTTTTCTCTCTTTCTTTCTTTCCTTTCTTCCTTTCCTCCTTTCTTCCTTTCTTTCTTTCTTTATTTCCTTCTTTCCTTCTTTCCTTCTCTCTTTCTTTCTTTCTCCCTTATTTTCTGAGCTGTGTGGCTTACAGGGTCTTTTTGCTATGGCCAGGTATCAGGCCTGTGCCTCTGAGTTGAGACAGCCGAGTTCAGGACACTGGTCCACCAGAGACCTCCCGGCTCCACATAATATCAAAGAGTGAAAGCTCTCCCAGAGATCACCATCTCAATGCTAAGACCCAGCTCCACTCAATCATCAGCAGGCTACAGTTCTGGACACCCTATGACAAACAACCAGCAAGACAGGAACACAACCCCACCCATTAGCAGAGAGGCTGCCTAAAATCATAATAAGGTCACAGAAACACCAAAACACACCACTGGATGCAGTCCCACCCACCAGAAACACAAGATCCAGCCTCATCCACCAGAATACAGACACCAGTCCCTTCTACCAGGAAGCCTACACAACCCACTGAACCATCCTTAGGTACTGGGAGCAGACACCCAAAACAATGGGAACTAGAAACCTGCAGCCTGTGAAAAGGAGACCCTAAACACAGTAAGTTAAGCAAAATAAGAAGACAGAGAAACACACAGCAAATGAAGGAGCAAGGTAAAAACCCACGAGACCAAACAAATGAAGAGGAAATAGTCTACCTGTAAAAGAATTCAGCGTAATGAGAGTAAAGATGATCCAAAATCTTGGAAATAGAATGGAGAAAATACAAGAAACGTTTAACAAGGACCTAGAAGAACTAAAGATCAAACAAACAATGATGAACAACACAAAAAATGAAACTAAAAATTCTCTATAAGGAAGCAATAGTAGAATAACTGAGGCAGAAGAACGGATAAGTGACCTGGAAGATAAAATAATGGAAATAACTACTGCAGAGCAGAATAAAGAAAAAAGATGAAAATAATTGAGGACAGTCTCAGAGACATCTGGGACAACATTAAACACACCAACATTTGAATTGTAGGGGTCCTAGAAGAGGAAGAGAAAAAGAAAGGGACTGAGAAAATATTTGAAGAGATTATAGTTGAAACTTTCCCTAATATGGGAAAGGAATTAGTCAATCAAGTCCAGGAAGCACAGAGAGTCCCATACAGGATAAATCCAAGGAGAAACATGCCAAGACACATATTAATCAAACTATCAAAAAGTAAATACAAAGAAAAAATATTAAAAGCAGCATGGGAAAAATAACAAATGACATACAAGGGAATACCCATAAGGTTAACATCTGATCCTTCAGCAGAAACTCTGCAAGCCAGAAGGGAGTGGCAGGACATACTTTAAGTGATGAAAGGGAAAAACCTACAACCAAGATTACTCTACCCAGCAAAGATCTCATTCGGATTCAACAGAGAAATTAAAACCTTTACAGACAAGCAAAACTAAGAGAATTCAGTACCACCAAACCAGCTTTACAACAAATGATAAAGGAACTTCTCTAGGCAGGAAACACAAGAGAAGGAAAAGACTTACAATAACAAACCCAAAACAAGTAAGAAACTGGTAATAGGAACATACATATCAATAACTACCTTAAATGTAAATGGATTAAATGCTTCAACCAAAAGACATAGACTGGCTGAATGGATACAAACAAGACCCCTATATATGCTGTCTACAAGAGACCCACTTCAGACCTAGGGACACATACAGACTGAAAGTGAGGGGATGGAAAAAGATAGTCCATGCAAATGGAAATCAAAAGAAAGCTGGAGTAGCAATTCTCATATCAGACAAAATAGACTTTAAGGGATCAATCCAAGAAGATGATATAACAATTGTAAATATTTATGCACCCAACATAGGAGCACCTCAATACATAAGGCAAATGTTAACAGCCATAAAAGGGGAAATCGACAGTAACACAATCATAGTAGGGGACTTTAACACTCCACTTTCACCAATGGACAGATCATCCAAAATAAAAATATATAAGGAAACACATGCTTTAAATGATATATTAAATAAGATGGACTTAATTAATATTTAAATACATTAAACAAAATGGACTTAATTGATATTTATAGGACATTCCATCCAAAAACAACAGAATACACTTTCTTCTCAAGTGCTCATGGAACGTGCTCCAGGATACATCATATCTTGGGTTACAAATCAAGCCTTGATATATTTTAAGAAAATTGAAATAGTATCAAGTATCTTTTCCGACTACAATGCTATGAGACTACATAAGAATTACAGGAAAAAAAACTGTAAAATATACAAACACAGGGAGGCTAAACAATACACTACTAAATAACCAAGAGATCACTGAAGAAATCAAAGAGGAAATCAAAAAATACCTAGAAATAAATGACAATGAAAACACAGTGACCCAAAACTTATGGGATGCAGCAGAAGCAGTTCTAAGAGGGAAGTTTATAGCAATACAATCCTACGTCAAGAAACAAGAAACAACTCAAATAAACAACCTAACCTTACACCTAAAGCAATTAGAGAAAGAAGAACAAAAACCCCAAAGTTAGCAGAAGGAAAGAAATCATAAAGATCAGATCAGAAATAAATGAAAAAGAAATGAAGGAAATGATAGCCAAGATCAATAAAACTAAAAGCTGGTTTTTTGAGAAGATATACAAAATTGATAAACCATTAGCCAGAGTCATCAAGGAAAAAAGGGAGAATACTCAAATCAAAAGAATAGAAATGAAAAAGGTAAAGTAACAACTGACACTGCAGAAATACAAAGGATCATGAGAGATTACTATAAGCAACTATATGCCAATAAAATGGAAAACCTGGAAGAAATGGACAAATTCTTAGAAAAGCACAACCTTCCAAAACTGAACCAGGAAGATATAGAAAATATAAACAGACCAATCTCAAGCAGTGAAATTGAAACTGTGATTAAAAATCTTCCAACAAACAACAGCCCAGTACCAGCTGGCTTCACAGGCGAATTCTATCAAACATTTAGAGAAAACCTAACACCTATTCTTTTCAAACTGCTCCAAAATATACCAGAGGGAGTAACACTCCCAAACTCATTCTACAAGGCCACCGTCACCCTAATACCAAAACCAGACAAAGATTTCACACACAAAAAAACTACAGGCCAATAACACTGATAAATATAGATGCAAAAATCCTCAACACAATACTAGCAACCAGAATCCAACAGCATATTAAAAGGATCATACACCATAAACAAGTGGGGTTTAGCCCAGGAATGCAAGGATTCTTCAATATACTCAAATCAGTGTGATAAACCATATTAACAAATTGAAGAATAAAAACCATATGATCATCTCAATAGATGCAGAAAAAGCTTTTGACAAAATTCAACATCCATTTGTGATAAAAACCCTCCAGAAAGTAGGCATAGAGGGAACTTACCTCAACATAATAAAGGCCATATATGACAAACCCACAGCCAACATCATGCTCAAAGGTGAAAAACAAACTATTTCCATGAAGATCAGGAACAAGACAAGTTTGCCCATTCTCACCACTATTATTCAACATAGTTTTGGAAGTTTTAGCTAGAGCAATCAGAGAAGAAAAAGAAATAAAACAATCCAAATCGGAAAAGAAGCAGTAAAACTGTCACTGTTTGCAGATGACATTATACTATACATAGAGAATCCTAAAGATGCTACCAGAAAACTACTAGAGCTAATCAATGAATTTGGTAAAGTAGCAGGATACAAAATTAATGCTCAGAAATTCCTTGCATTCCTATACACTAATGATGAAATATCTGAAAGAGAAATTAAGGAAACACTCCCATTTACCACTGCAACAAAAAGAATAAAATACCTAGGAATAACCCTATGTAAGGAGACAAAAGACCTGTACACAAAAGACTATAAGAGGGCTGCCCTGGTGGCACAGTGGTTGAGAGTCCACCTCCCGATGCAGGGGACACGGGTTCGTGCCCCAGTCTGGAAAGATCCCACATGCCACGGAGTGGCTAGGCCCATGAGCCATGGTCAGTGAGCCTGCGCATCCAGAGCCTGTGCTCCGCAACGAGACAGGCCACAACAGAGAGGCCCGCATACCACAAAAAAAAAAAAGTATAAGACACTGATGAAAGAAATTAAAGATGATACAAACAGATGGAGAGATATACCATGTTATTGGATTGGAAGAATCAACATTGTGAAAATAACTTTACTACCCATAGTACTCTACAGATTCAATGCAATCCCTATCAAACGACCAATGTCATTTTTCACAGAAGTAGAACAAAAAATTTCACAATTTGCATGGAAACACAAAAGACCCCAAATAGCCAAAGCAATCTTGAGAAAGAAAAAGGAAGCTGCAGGAATCAGGTTCCCTGTCTTCAGACTATAGTACAAAGCTACAGTAATCAAGACAGTATGGTACTGGCACAAAAACAGAAATCAAGGTCAATGGAACAGGATAGAAAGCCCAGAGATAAACCCACGCACATATGTTCACCTTATTTTTGATAAAGGAGGCAAGAATATACAATGGAGAAAAGACAGCCTCTTTGATAAATGGTGCTGCGAACACTGGACAGGTACATGTAAAAGAATGAAATTAGAACACTCCCTAATACCATACACAAAAATAAACTCAAAATGGATTAAAGACCTAAATGCAAGGCCAGACACTTTAAAACTCTTAGAGGTAAACATAGACTGAACATTCTATGACATAAATCACAGCAAAATCCTTTTTGACCCACGTCCTAGAGAAATGGAAATAAAAACAAAAATAAACAAATGGGACCTAATGAAACTTAAAAGGCTTTGTACAGCAAAGGAAATCATAAACAAGATGAAAAGACAACCCTCAGAATATGAGAAAATATTTGGAAATGAGGCAACTGACAAAGGAGTAATCTCCAAAATGTACAGGTAGCTCATGGAGCTCAATATCAAGAAATCAAACAACCCAGTCCAAATTGGGTAGAAGACCTAGATAGACATTTCTTCAAAGAAGATATACAGATTGCCAACAAACACATGAAAGGATGCCCAACATCACTAATCATTAGAGAAATGCTACAATGAAGTATGAAAACTACAATGAAGTATCACCTCACACCAGTCAGAATGGCCATCATCAAAAAATCTACAAACAATAAATGCTGGAGCGGGTGTGGAAAAAAGGGAACCCTCTTTCACTGTTGGTGGTAATGTAAATTGATACAGCCACTATGGAGAACAGTATGGAGGTTCCTTAAAAAAGTAAAAATAGAACTACCATATGACCCTGCAATCCCACTGCTGGGTATATACCCTGAGAAAACCATAACAAAAAGATTCATGTACCGCAATATTCATTGCAGCTCTATTTACAATAGCCAGGACATGGAAGCAACCTAAGTGTCCATCAACAGATGAATGGTTAAGGAAGATGTGGCACATATAAACAATGGAATATTACTCAGCCATAAAAGGAAATGAAATTGAGTTATTTGTAGTGAGGCAGGTGGACTTAGAGACTGTCATACAGAGTGAAGTAAGTCAGACAGAAAAAAACAAATACCATATACTAAAACGTATATATGGAATCTAAAAAAAAAAAAATTGTTTCTGAAGAACCTAAGGGCAGGACAGAAATAAAGATGCAGACGTCGAGAATGGACTTGAGGACACAGGGAGGGTGAAGTGGTAAGCTGGGACGAAGTGAGAGTGTGTCATGGACATATATACACTACCAAATATAAAATAGATAGCTAGTGGGAAGCAGCTGCATAGCACAGGGACATCAGCTCTGTGCTTTGTGTCTACCCAGAGGGGTGGGATAGGCAGTGTGGGAGCGAAACTGAAGAGGGAGGAGATATGTGGATATATATATATATATATATATGTATAGCTGATTCACTTTTTTAAAAAGCAGAAACTAACATACCATTGTAAAGCAATTATACTCCAATAAAAATGTTAAAAAAAAAAAAGGAGAAATGGGGCTTTGGAATGAAGGCCTGGAAGGATTGAAAACTTAGATCCTCCCCCAGTGATTGTGAGGTTGACTGAGCAGAAGGAGACTGGTTTTGCCAAACAATTGGAGGCAAACTGTTCACAAGTGTAGCCACACACTTGGATGTTTGATTTTCTCCCTATAATCTTACAGCTGGCCTAGGCCTGGAGAAGTCAGTTTAAAGAATATGTCCAGAAGTAAGTGTAACTGGGCTGAGACTGTGAAAGAAAAACAGGCAAAACACTTTCTCAAGCACTAGGAAAAGAGAGGTTGGAATCAGAAGCCAAGGGATTTAAAATATAGAAACAGAAATGAGAAGATGATGGAAGGAAGTCGAAATGTGAATGGACTGGAAATCCCAGTAAAGAAGAGCAGGCATTGTTGGGCCTTGGACCACAAAAGGGGGAAGTATGGTAAATGATCCTAAACTTCCTCTCCAGACTAATTTTTAAATTATTTAATTAAGTTTCATAATACCCATTGAGATTTTTCATTAAATTTTATTATACGTATACATCCACAAGGAAAAAGTAATATATTTACATTGTTAGACATTATCAGTCAAAAGCATGTTAAATATCAGTCCATGCAAACCTTATTTTATGTCACTTTGCCGTGCTTGGTTGTTGTCTACAATACAAATTGTAATTGCGTGCACAATTCTCATTCCACTGGGTGTTCACTCTTGTGTCTTTAGAAAATTAAACGTTTAAGTCACCAAATTGATGACTGTTTCTTTAGTATGAGCAGAATTCAAAAACAGGGACTCCATGGTCTGTCAGTGAAAATGCTTTACCCTGCTTGTAGGGATGGATCTATTTGAGCCTATAATTAAATCTTACATGGGCTTATTCTGACATATTTACTTATGACAATTTAAGAAGCCAATATTACCCATTATTATGTATACATTATTGATCTTTTGAATTTTAGTTTTCAACTCCATATCATGGATTAAAAAAATAGAATTTTATTCTAATAGAAAAGTTATCTTCTTTATTTCCTTTCAGCCAGCCTATTGTGAGGCTAAAAAATGGTCAAAATCAAATAAATATTATACAATGTAAATTATCGTGAAATGTAATAGATTACCACCAATATTTATCATATTTACAATATCAATATTTAATATATACACCAAATTTGGATTTAAATATGTGTGGGTTTAAATATTTATATGTTTAAACTTCAGCACCATTTCTTATTTATGAACTGTGTCATCTAGAGCAACTACTCATATCTCTAAACTCTCTATTTCCTCATATGTAAATTGCATGTAATAATACAGGCCTCAGGGACTTCTCTGGTGGTGCAGTGAATAGGACTCCATGCTCCCAATGCAGGGGGCCTGGGTTCAATCCCTGGTCAGGGAACTAGATCCCACGTGCATGCTGCAACTAAGAGTTCACGTGCCACAACTAAGGAGCCCTCCTGCTGCAACTAAGAACTGGTGCAGCCAAGTAAATAAATAAATATTAAAAAAATAATATAGGCCTCAAAGAATAGTGGTATGTATTTATTTGTCAGTTATTAATACTAAATTGATTATTATTGATGTGGAACTTCTTAGACAATATATTTTACAAGAAAGATTGATATATAATATCTTTATAAACGTTACATGATTGAGCTGAGAATTCTGAAGATAGAATATACTATATTCATCTTTAGTTTGCATTTTTATGTAACAATGTGCATAACTTATATGAATCATTTTTTTTTTCATGTTAAACTGAGAACTTCAAACAATGCCTAAGGAAAACCACTCTAAGATGTGATGGATTTCTTGAAGTGTTTTGTTCCCCATCAGAAGAAGAAACAAAGTGAGACCCAAGAAGATATAAGAAATAAGTAATCTGTTTAAGAACAAAAAAATGGCACTATGTTGGAACATAATGTGCCAGAAAAAAATGGATTTGAAATGATACAGAATCTAGGTATACACAGTAAAGAGGAAAAAAAAAATGGATGTGCCATAATGGAAGAGAAAGATTACAGAAAAGGCAGTTCAGGAAGCACATTTCTATGTTGTTATCCTATTTTCCTTTCCCTCTTTTAGAAGTAATAGCTCTCCCAATTAATTTCCATCTATGCACATATTCACTGTGTATTATTTAGAAGAGAGTCAGTTCCATATTTTAAAAAGGGATGAGATTATAAAAGGAGGAAAGTGTAATGAGGTAGAAAACTGAAGGGAAAAAAACACGAAATAAGATTAGATAAAGAGAAATGAAAAAGAAACCATATAGTTGTATTTTAATATGTGAACCAAATAATTTTGCTGCAAAAACCAAAAACTGGCTAGGCCAAAATTTAACAAAGGGCCGTTTTATGTAAAATGTTTCTTCACAAGTAAAAGTCTATGGAATTCTGAGATCGTTCAGTAGATTAGATATATCTGCAAATCACTATCAATCAAGCTGAAACCTCTGCAGTATGTACTTTTATGATTATTTTTTAAAAAACAAATTCACCCCTATGAAACAAGAATAGCTCTTTTCTTCTCTTTGGTTAATAAAATTAACAAATAAATACACATATATAGGGAAAAAAAACATGTAAAGTGTGTTCACTGCATGACCCAGTTGTGCACACAGTTGAATGTCTTTCCTGTGTCTTTCTTGTGTTTTCCTGGAGAAAATACTTCAGTGCTTCCTTTGTCTTGTTTTCTGTAACTATTTTTAAATTTTCCCCAAATGATCCAGAGATCTATTCTCCTTCTAGAATTAGACTTTTTCCCAACCATAATATTTTCTTGCAGATGCTTCTTCTGTTTCACTTTGAACTGGTTGTTCTCCACTCATGCAGCAGTCTTCTTCCTTGAACTTCCATTCATCTTCAACTTAGGACTTCCTCCACTACGTCCCATCCCTTGTCTCCTGATCTTCATGCTTTCCTGTTTTTAACTCAGTAATATTGTTGGAGTCCATCCCTCAGTAATTATCTTGGGTCTTGGTGTTGAATCTTTCTTGGATTCTTTATCAAATTGACTGGGTAATGGCCAGGATGCCTTAAGCAGTCACTGGGTGGTAACTTCTCTGACCAGCTGTAACAGTTATTACTCTTTCATTGTATTTCTGCTTCCTGAACATGTATTCAAACATATCATCTACGATTTTCTTCTCTTTCAAAGAGCTGGAGGGCTGGAGTTGGGTATTTCTCTTCTGCCAGTGAGGTTAGGCTTAGATAAATTCCAAACTGTTTGGCTCTGGTAAAAGTTTCCCTTGAGGGTGCACTTTGTTAAGAACAGGGACATGTGGGCATATTTCAGAATAGTGACTTTCCCCTCCCCCTGCCAGAAGTATGAGAGAATTTTTCCTCTATTCTTCACAGTAAGAATCTAATGGGACTCCTAGAGGTAAAACGTATAAAAGATTGGGGCCACATGGAGATTTTAACTCTCAAGCTAGTGCACACTGAGCCTCTAGCACTCTGTCAATATAGTTTGTGTTCCTACTGGGATTGGCACCAGTGATGGGATTCTGTTCCACTTCTGGGTTTATACTCCCAGTAAGCTGTGATTCTCTGTATTCTCCTATTTCTCCAGGTTTAGGGGCAGCAGTTTGCCTTGTGGCTTTAGCTCCCTGATGACTCTAAAAAGAGTTGCTGCTTTTCAGTTTATTCATCAGCTTTCCTGTTGTGAGGAAGCAAGTAACAACTTTCAGGCTCCTTACAATTTGGACTAAAAACCGGAAGTACAATCAACACAATATACAAAAATCCTTTTACGAATTCTTCTCTTAGATTGTCAGTTCATCTCTTAGATAGGTCAATGACAGTTATTTCCTATGTGACTTTTAAATCTTTTCAGTGTTAAAATGCATGTTTCATTTTATCCTTTCCCCCAAAAGGTATATCTAGATAATTGTTCAATTTTGCTGACTTTTCACCAAATCAGTATTCTTAATCATTGTACTTAGGAACTGGGTCCAGAATAATTCTCTCACTGATGGTGGCATTTATTAATCCATTTGGGAATTTTGTTCTAGACCTTGCGAAGTGTACAGACTTGGGCGAGGTACTGAATTCTACACAAAGAGGAGTAAGATGTGATTTCCACTTTCAAGGTCGTAACAGTCTATCGATAAGTTGCCAAGATACACTTGGAATGCGCAAAGTGATAAAATGGCAATGCATTAGTTTCCTGTGGTTCCTATAAAAACATCAGAAACCGGTGCCTTAAATCTATAGGAATTTATTGTCTCACAGTTTTAGAGGCCAAAAATCCTAAATCAACGTGTTGGCAGGGCTACATTCCCTCCCAAAGCTAGAGCGGAGCATCTATTTTTGCCACTTCCAACTTCTGGTGACTCCACGTGTTCCTTGGCTTGTGGCTATACTGCTCCAGTCTCTGGGTCACACAGCTTCTTCCTCCTGTGTTTGTGTTTCTCCTTTTCTGTCTGTCTCAAAACTGTTTCTCTCTCATAAAGATAAATGTGATTGCATTTAGGGCCCTCCTGTTAATCCAAGATAAGTTTTTCCTCTCAAGATTCTTAACAATCACATCTTTTGCCATACTAGGAATAATTCAGACATTCTGAATATAAGGGCATGGACCTATATTTTGGGGGCCATGATTCAATTCATTATGGCCAATAAAACACCAAAACCTATAGAAATAGAGAAAGAAGTCAGGGAACGCCCTGCTTTTAAGGTAGGTATATTTAACCTGGTAGAGAGAAAGAGTTTTAATGGTTTTTTTTTTTTAAAGACAAAAAAAATCCATGCTGAGTGATTACTTCTGTGTCTCTCATAATCCTAATCATGAATACATATTATGTTATTTAAACATCACAAAATCTTAATCAGCATATGATTATACCAAGTGATTTGTAGCTGAGTTCAAGAATTTCAAGGACATTATAGGATTATTCTAATTTCTCTAGTCATAATGCTCATAGGTTATAAAGTCAGGACTTCCACCCACATTTTTCTGACCGAAAACTCATGAGCTTTTAAGAAAAAAGAATACGATAATAATAATATTCGTATAATTAGTGTTAACTAGAAGAATATGTTTTCTTTTATCTTCAGAGTATGATGTGTTTACTCTAAGTTCGTTTTCTTTTCATTAACTCAGAATTTGAGGGCAGCACTTTTTGGATTATTCTACTAGCTCCCCAGTTATCATTAGAACTGCTACTACACTCAACTGGTGAGCCAGTAAAAGCCGGCTTTAAAAGCAAGAAGCTTTATGCCATGTGCCTATGGGGCTTGCTGTCAGAGCAGTCCTGACACATCCCATAGAAGCAGGGAAAATGGAACCTCTGAGCCAGAGGTAATAGCAGAACTGACGAAATGAGCAGCTGTGCTCACAGGCTGCAGTAGCATCATCATTTCTTCCTGTTTATTGTTATATTCTTACTGAGGATAAGAAAAGACTTTTTGAGGTAGGCTTGCCATCAGTCAGTTCCAGAATGCTTGGAGGTGAGGGAAGCTTGGATTATACATGAAGAGCAAAGAATCTACATTCCATAAAGCTGAGCATCACATAGACTGTTTTGCCTTAAAGCATAAATGAAGATCAAAGTAGAGAAGAGATTTAGTGGCACAATTTGATAGATCCTTGTTTTTTGAAAAATAAATCATATGACAAACTAATAATAGAAGACAAGAGACTTGAAAACTTAAAGAAAACTGGGCTGTTTATCTCCAGTTATAACATTGTTTGATGAAATTATTTTGAGGTTTTAGTAAGCTCTAGGCTTTGAGAGATCAAGCTATAATCCTGATAGATTGACTCTTTCTAATTTGTAGTTTTGTTTTCTTTTTCTTCATTTTGTGATGGCATGAGTACTTCTAAGCCACTAGTTGATAAAATGAAAAGACAAAGAAAAACAAATAATTTTAATAAAATGAACCTTGATCTAAATTTTGTAGACTTATTAAAAATAGAGAAAGTTTAATTTATGGCCCAAGAGCTATCAAAGATGGTCATTCTTTTCATGGCTTTGTTTATCCTCATTTTGTAGCTTTAGTGTTTGGAATATAATAATTCCTTAATAAAGAAAAATGTGGTGAGTCTAAATACATTGCATTTATAGGATCTTCAATGTTAACCGGCAGGCTCAAGATCTTTTATGTATTCTTGGCCTCTCCTCTTCTCCAAATTTCAGCCTAAGCAGAGGCACAGCTTGTTAAAGGGAATTTATTTTGGCCACCCCTGCTCACAGCTGATCCTCATTAGGGAAAACAAACCTCACTTTAAAAAGAACTATTGAGGGCTAAGGAAGAGCTCAATGTAAATTAGTTCACAAAGTGAGACTTCAGTTGTTACCTAGTAGAGGGGCAGGAAGTCATATAAATAGAGACATGGATTTGAAAGAAAAGGCCTAAGGCCTGTTTTGTTCAAAGTTAAGCCTTTAAGTGAGTTTCTCTCTGTCTCTCCTGCTTTCTTTTTTCTCTCTCACAGATGTTTACCTGTCTGTGAAAGAGCACAGAGATCCTTTTTGAAATCTGTTTTCATGCAACATCTGTGAGAATTTTGGATTTAGGTCTTACTTCAAAGCTTTTGTACCTAATGATACCACAGAAAGATGATTCAACAGTAACAGCACACCCTCCCAGAAGGACATTTCCATGTGATATAATTTTTGATGTTTAATAGCAGCATAAATTTTCAAAAGGCAAACAAGGTGTGTTAGGTGCATGTGAGGAAAGAATCAACTTCCTTGTGCCAAAGAATGATACCAAAATGGTAAAATGAGCTTCTGACACTATCTTTTCAGCAAATCTCTACTAGAAGTTTTCTTAGCTCTAAAAAATAACAGAGCTTTGAATCCTATTTGGTAATTGTCTTGATCCTGGAAAGAAAAGCAGAGCCAATGCCTGAACAAGCTCAGAAATTATTACTTATTGTGTGTTCTCCATGTACCTAGATTTGTTCTAATAATGTTATATACTCTACCATATTTAACCTTTACAATAATGCAGGAATTAAGTACTAGATTTACCTAATTTTATAGATTAAAAAGCTGATATTTTAAGAAGTCATGTGAATTTTCCAATATGACACACCTAATAATAGGTGAAATCAAAATTTAAACTCAGTAGATTGACCCACATACATGGAACCATTGCTTTAAGAATATTCCTGAAGTAATGGATACTTTTATTTGTCTTATGTGTAGCCACTTTTATATTTTCAAGAAGTATAGAAGACTGAATATGAAACACTTACCAAGGACATATAGGTTTATACTGTGTCAGTAGGATTCAGGTGTACTATAATAACGATGTCCAATGAGGGCATTGTTAGCATTTAAACTGGATAAATGGGTTGATTTTTAATTTCTCCTAAAAGTAGATCCAGTTAACATAAACACATGTGTAAGTTACCATGCCTCCTATAGTAAAATGGTGAGAAATTTTTAGACATTCTTTATGTACATAAAAATGAGATTCTTGGGTCCACAGCTATTCTGTATAGATTTTTTTCCAGTAAAACAGTATTATTTGATATCTACGTTTACCATTATAGGTCCTAGATGACTTTTACCACTCTGTTCATAATACTTTTAACAAAATAAAAATCATTTGACTCAAAAATCATGTAAGTAAACTCTTAAATCGGGCAAATGAATATCACCCAAGCGATTTCCAGGAGGAATAATGAAAATGGGACTTTGGGAGGGTGTTTTAGCATATTTGTTAGCTAGTCAATAGTGGTGTTGCTTTAAGATGAGAGGTGATTACTCTGAATTTATAAACCTAAATTTTGTTAAGTTGTTTGTCACTTTCAAGAGAATTTACAATATAAAGTTTGCTTTGTCAATAACCATCAAACCTTAATGACAAACAAGAAAATCTACTCCTGTCTCAAAGCATTTTATGATCTCCTAAAACTCAAAGCCAAACACCACGGGATCAAAAATGTTCGTTATTATATAATTATAACATGCTATGTATTTTCTAATAGTGATAGGTTCAAAAAAAGACCACAATATTAGAGAAATATATTGCAGATGCTTCATATACATTTAAGAAGCATGAAGTACTCATCTTAGACCATCAGAGAAAGCCCAGAAATTTCAATACTAGCAGTGGAAAATTGAGATCTAATCTGAAGCAAGGGTATAATGCTTAGACACATATATTTCTCTTGTGTACTATCGAGGAACAAAAACTAAAACACTGATGTGAAACACAAACCATGAGACTCTACCAAAAATACCAACTCAACCACAATCCTGAGTAGCAAGAACCTCTGATGTACTTCTATTATCAAGGCTGTCCTTACTAACAGATTTTATAGGTGGAATTGTTTGGAGAATTGATGCCATCTTCTTTTGCAAGTGCCCCATTGAAAATTCACTATTCTTAGTGTTTTAAATAGCAATATATTTTATTGCTCATTTATAATGGTATATAAAATAAAAACCCACCAGGGAAGGTCACACAATACCTTGTGTTTACATTAAGGATGCTCAGTGCCTGTTCACAGACTGGTAAGCCTCTGTGAGAGAGATAAATGACAGAGAAAGACTCACACAGGCTTAGCTTTGAGCAAAATGGGCCCTAGGACTTTTCTTTTAAATTGATGTTTCTGTATGACTTCTTACCTCTCTCTACTAAGTAACTATTGCTCTTCTTTCATTAGGATATAGTTTGATATTGCCTGGACATTTAGGCATGCACGAAAGGGAGACAAGGAAAAGAAAAAACAAAGTTCCACAGATATAATTTGAAATAATTAACACCAGAGTACCAAAGATGATCTTTATCTGCCCAACAAATTTCACATATAGAAGCCAATGGCCATCCTTTTGGCCCCTGAAAGTTCATTCTCTTTCAAATACTTCTGTGAGTTCTAGAATGGTTTGTGCAGTCACACAAAGCACAAACTCTATTAGGTAGAAGGAAGTCGAGCGGAGGTTTGCATATGGACACTTACTGTCCTCTTCCTACGTGGATGGAACAACTTGACAGAAAGTGTTTTCTTTACTGAGGCCTAGAGTCATTTCTCTCTGGTGACAGCACTGGAAAAAGAGCAAGGGGGCAGCTAACCAGGGAAATCTGTGCCACCTCTCAACTGACAATGTAGTCCTATTCACAGACTCTGCAGAAAAAGAGAAATTGACTCCTTGGAAAAAATAGGCAGTGAAAGTCAAATAAATTGCTGAAAATGTGCTAGGCTTTGTCCTCCAAGAATGGGAAAGACTTGTCTACAGATGTTTTTACCTGTAAATTTCAAAAGTACTTGTACTAAAAATTGCAAACATTTTCAAGAAAGTTCTATTTATAAATGTTTCTTTCAAACTTTCTGGATTAGAATAATATGGTGTGATGCTGGAAAAAAAATAGCTATCAGATAGTGGGGAACTACAGAACTGGAAAGTCAAATCTGATATACACTTTCAAAGATGTGAAGGAACGCATTAAAATGGTTATGTAAAGTATAATTTCCTCAGGAAAAAATTTAATATAGATTACAGGATTTAAGGGACTGATTTACTGTACATCGAGAAAAATATTAGTAATCAATAAGAAGAAAATGTCAATTTTGTGTAAGATACAGGATGTTTTTTCTATCAAAATATCATCTTCCCCAAACCGCACTCCGTTAAGGAAGCTTCGGCTAATGTGTTACAAATTTACTGGGTGGAAGATGATATACAGGAAAATATTTCACTGTCTAAGTTAAACATTTATTTTCCACCACCACCACCCCTAAAATATATTTATTTTTATTATTATTATTATTTTTTCGGTACGTGGGCCTCTCACTGTTTTGGCCTCTCCCATTGCGGAGCACAGGCTCTGGATGCGCAGGCTCAGTGGCCATGGCTCACGGGCCTAGCCACTCCGCGGCCTGTGGGATCTTCCCGGACCGGGGCACGAACCCGTGTACCCTGCATCAGCAGGTGGACTCTCAACCACTGTGCCACCAGGGAAGCCCCCAAAATATATTTAAAGTGAAATTTTGGAGAGAACAATGAGTGTCACAGTTCCTCTGCTACTGTATCTTAGCAAGTAAATATCTGTGCAACAAAATTGCTCTATGAAAGTTTAGATGTTTTGATCTCATATACTATTTTAGAAATTCTTCAGGAAACCTTAGTCTTATATACAGGAGTGATTAAATATCATGGACATATATACAAAATCAATTCAACTATGGGGATTCATATGTGAAATCTGAATATTTATTTTTATGTAATATGTTTTGGTGGTGTTCCCTGAAATTTTTTTATTACTCATTTTTCCAGCACATGACTGTTGATTTTGTGGATTTATTCTTAGGTTTTAGGTTGACAGTTGAAAAATGTGATAAAGTTTAAGTAATAAGATGTTCCAAATTTGAACTGTAACACTTTAAAAATTATATTTTAATTGCTAATACATATCAAGTATTGTTTTTAGTCACTTGTTGTTATAAAGATTCATAAAATAAAATTTCAGTTCTCTATTGGCTTATGTCCTAATGAGGGAGTGCAGATATCAAATATATTACATTATCATAAGGTCAATATAAAATTGTATAAAATGCTATTGGATATTATTAACCATATTTAAATTATTTAACATAGGTTGTATGTTAGTTAAATTATTTAACATTTAACAAAATGTTGTATTATGAATGATGCATACTGTATAATACATAATTCATAACTAACATATGACAATTTATAAATATATGCCTAAGTTTATATATAATCTATATAAATATATAATAAATTTAATGGATTTTCTAAAATGAATAACTTTAATATTATCAAAAGAGATCAAAAATTATTTATAAGCCACTGACAACAGGACCATCACTGCAGCAATCGTTAAATCCCCCCAAACCTTTTTATAAAAGATCAAAAGAGATAGAAAAATTAGTAATTCACAGATGACACATTCACTGAAGCTATATGGCCAGATACTCTACGAACCACTGAGGGTGAATGTGTGGCCAGACTGTTCCACAGCATCAGATCCTTGCTTGGTCAGCTGCTGCCCAGTGGTAGCAGAGAAGAGATAGGTGAACACTGAGGGACCATACAGGTCATGGAACCCAGGATTAACAAACAAAAACTTGATTTCAAAAGAAGCTAAAACAATCTTCAATACTGTAAGAAGAACTTGCAGGCTCCAGGTTTCTGACACATGTAAAAAAAAAAGACCCAGGGAAGCACACAGAGGAGATCAAACCATTACAGCCTAAATCCCCAGGCATCCCTCAATGTACTACAAATAGTCTTTTTCAGAAAGACAAAGACCTACCCTGAAGGAAAGCTACTGGGGACATAATCCATGCTGAGAAGACAGGAGCACTAGGAATCCCACAGAAAGGCAGCTTAGATGCCAGGGGTAAATGGATCCAAAGTAAATAGATCTCAGAAAACAATATTCCAAAATAGCATAGTATTAAAAGTGAATCGTTACTTCAGAAGGCAAGGCCTATAGCATGCAGGACAACAGAGTTACAATCACACTAAACCTGAGATGTAGAGCCACAGCCACACAAAGAGGCCATGTTTTGAATACTAAACAGTAATTACAGACAAGGACATCCCTGAGCATGAAGTTCATCAAAACTCCTACAGAAGAAGCTCCTACTGTATTATTATTATATTATTATTATTATTAAGCTCCTACTGTATTATTCAGGGTTCTCCAGAGTAACAGAACCAATAGGAGATGGGTATCTCTCTCTCTATCTCTCTCTCCCTCTCCCTCCCTCCCTCCCTCCCTCCCTCCCTCCCTCTCCCTCCCTCCCTCCCTCCCTCCCTCCCTCCCTCCCTCCCTCTCTCTCCCTCTCTCTCTCCCTCTCTCTCTCTCTCTCTCTCTCTCTCTCTCTCTCTCTCCCTGAAGAGATTATTACAAGAAATTGGCTCACTTAATTATGAAGGCTGAGAAGTCCCAAGATCTGCAGTCAGCAAGATGGAGACCAGGAAGAGCTGATAGTGTATTCCAGTCTGAGTTCAAAGGCCTGAGCACCAGGAGAGCCAATGGTGTAAGTTCCAGTAGAAAGACTACAGGCTTGAGAACTAAGAGCTCTTGATATTTCACTTTGAGTCTGAAGGCAGGAAAAGACCAATGCCCCAGCCAGAAGGCAGTCAGACAGGAAAAACAACTCAGTATATTTTTGTTCTTTTCAGGTTTTCAGTTGATAGGGTGAGACCTACCTACCTTAGGGAGGGCAATCTGCTTTACTCAGTCTTCTGATTCAAGCATTAATCTCCTCCAGAAACATCCTCACAAAGGGACCTTCAAGATGGCGGAGGAATAATATGTGGAGGTCACCTTCCTCCCCACAAATACATAAGAAATACAACTACATGTGGAACAGAACACCTACTGAACACTGGTAGAAGACCTCAGACTTCCCAAAAGGCAAGAAGCTCCCCATGTACCCGGGCAGGGCAAAAGAAAAAAGAAAAACTAGAGACAAAAGAATAGGGATGGGATCTGCACCTCTGGAAGGAAGCTGTGAAGGAGGAAAAGTTTCCACACACTAGGAAGCCCCTTCACTGGCGGAGGTGGCGAGTGGGTGGGTGGGGAAGCTTCAGAGCCACGAAGGAGAGCACAGCAGTGGGGGTGCAGAGGGCAAAGCAGAGAGATTCCCGCACAGAGGATCAGTGCCGATCAGCACTCACCAGTCTGAGAGGCTTGTCTGCTCACCCGCCCAGGTGGGTGGGGGCTGGGAGCTGAGGTCATGGCTTCCAAGGTCAGATCCCAAGAGAGGACTGGGCTTGGCTGCATGAACACAGCCTGAAGGGGGCTAGTGCCCCACAGTTAGCTGGGAGGGAGTCTGGGAAAAAGTCTGGAATGGCCTAAGAAGTAAGAGACCATTGTTTCCAGGTGCACGAGGAGAGAGGATTTAGAGCACCGCCTAAATGAGCTCCAGAGATGGACACAAGCTGTGGCCATCAGTGCAGACACCAGAGACAGGCATGAAATGCTAAGACTGCTTCTGCAGCAACCAAGAAGCCTGTGTGCAAGCACAGGTCACCATCCACAACTCCCCTCCCAGGAGCCTGTGTGGCCTGCCACTGCCAGGGTCCTGTGATCCAGGGACAACTTCCCCAGGAGAACACATTTCTTCTCAGGCTGTTGCAACGTCATTCCGGACTCTGCCACTGCAGGCTCGCCTCACATTCCATACTCCTCCCTCCCCCAGCCTTAGTGAGCCAGAGCCACCTAATCAGCTGCTCCTTTAACCCCGTCCTGTGTCCTGTGTGGGCGGGGAACAGATGCCCGCAGGTGACCTACAGGCAGAGGTGGGGCCAAATCCAAAGCTAAACCCCGGGAGCTGTGCGAACACAGAAGAGAAAGGGAAATCTCTCTCAGCAGCCTCAGGAGCAGCGGATTAAAGCTCCACAATCAACTTGATGGACCCTGCATCTGTGGAATACCTGAATAGACAACAAATCATCCCAAAATTGAGGAGGTGGACTTTGGGAGCAACTGTAGACTTGGGGTATGCTTTCTGCATCTAATTTGTTTCTGGCTTTATGTTTATCTTAATTGAGTATTTAGAGCTTGTTATCACTGGTAGATTTGTTTATTGATTTGGTTGCTCTCTTCATTTATATATATATATTTTTCCTTTTTCTCTTTTTGTGAGTGTGTTTGTGCATGCTTCTTTGTGTGATTCTGTCTGTATAGATTTGCTTTTATCATTTGTGCTAGGGTTCTGTCGGCCCATTTTGTTTTGTTTTGTTTTGTTTTGTTAGTATAGTTTTTAGCTCTTGCTCTCATTGGTGGGTTTGTGTTTTGGTTCAGTTGCTCTCTTCTTTCTTTCTTTTTTCTTCTTTTTAATTACCTTTTTCCTTTTTTATTTTTAATACTTTATTTTATTTTAATAGTTTTCTTTCTCTCTCCCTCTCCCTCTCCTTCTCCCTCACTTTTCTTCTGAGATGTGTGGCTGACAGGGTCTTGGTGCTCTGGCCGGGTGTCAGGCCTGAGCCTCTGAGGTGGAAGAGCCGAGTTCAGGACACTGGTCCACCAGAGACCTCCCAGCTCCACGTAATATCAAATGGCGAAAGCTGTCAGAAATCTCCATCTCAATGCTAAGACCTAGCTCCATTCGACGAGCAGCAAGCTACAGTGCTGGACACCCTATGACAAACAACTAGCCAGACAGAAACACAACCCCACCCATTAGCAGAGAGGCTGCCTAAAATTATAAAAAGGTCACAGACACACCAAAACACACCACCGGATATGGTCCTACCCACCAGAAGGACAAGATCCGGCCTCATACACCAGAACACAGGCACCAGTAACCTCTACAAGGAAGCCTACACAACCTACTGTACTAACCTTACCCACTGGGGGCAGACACCAAAAACAAAAGGAACTACAAACCTGAAGGCTGCGAAAAGGAGATCGCAAACAGTAAGTTAAGCAAGATGAGAAGACAGAGAAATACACAGCAGATGAAGGAGCAAGGTAAAAACCCACCAGACCAAACAAAGGAAAAGGAAATAAGCAGTTTACCTGAAAAACAATTCAGAGTAATGACAGCAAAGATGATCCAAAATCTTGGAAATAGAATGCAGAAAACACAAGAAACACTTAACAAGGACCTGGAAGAACTAAAGAGCAAACAATGATGAACAACACAATAAATGAGATTAAAATTCTCTAGAAGGAATCCATAGTAGAATAACTAAGGAAGAAGAACAGATAAGTGACCCAGAAGATAAAAGAGTGGAACTAACTACTGCAGAGCAGAAAAAAGAAAAAAAATGAAAAGAATTGAGGACAGTCTCAGAGACCTCTGGGACAACATTAAATGCCCCAACATTCGAATTATAGGAGTCCTGAAAGAAGAAGAGAAAAAGAAAGGGACTGAGAAACTATTTGAAGAGATTATAGTTCAAAATTTCCCTAATATGGGAAAGGAAATAGTCAATCAAGTCCAGGAAGCCCAGAGAGTCCGATAGGATACTATCAGAGAAACACGCCAAGACACATATTAATCAAACTATCAAAAATTAAATACAAAGAAAATATATTAAAAGCAGGGAGGGAAAAGCAACAAATAACCTTTTGGGGATTTCCTTGTATTTAACAGCTGATCTTTCAGCAGAAACACTGCAAGCCAGATTGGAGTGTTATGACATTTAAAGTGATGAAAGGGCAAAACATACAATGAAGATTACTCTATCCAGCAAGGATCTCATTCAGATTTGACAGAGAAATTAAAACCTTTACAGACAACCAAAAGCTAAGAGAATCCAGCACCAACAAACCAGCTGTACAAAAATGCGAAAGGAACTTCTCTAGGCAAGAAACACAAGAGAAGGAAAATACCTACAATAACAAACCCAAAACAATTAAGAAACTGGTAATAGGAACATACATATCGATAATTACCTTAAATGTAAATGGTTTAGATGCTCCACCCAAAAGACTTAGACTGGCTGAATGTATACAAAAACAGGACCCATATATATGCTGTCTACAAGAGACCCACTTCAGACTGAGGGACACATACAGACTGAAAGTGAGGGGATGGAAAAAGATATTCCACGCAAATGGAAATCAAAAGAAAGCTGGAGTAACAAATCTCCTATCAGACAAAATAGACTTTAAAATAAAGACTATTACGAGAGAAAGAAGGACACTACAAATGAGCAAGGGATGAATCCAACAGGAAGATATAAAAATTGTAAATATTTATGCACCCAACATAGGAGCACCTCAATACATAAGGCAAATGCAAAGAGCCATAAAAGGGGAAATCTACAGTAACAGAATAACAGTAGGGCACTTTAACACCCCACTTTCACAAATGGACAGATGATCCAAACTGAAAATAAATAATGAATGAAACACAAGCCTTAAATGATACATTAAAGAAGATGGACTTAACTGATATTTATAGGACACTCCATGCAGAAACCACAGAATACACTTTCTTCTCAAGTGTTCATGGAACATTCTCCAGGATAGATCATATCTTGGGTCACAAATCAAGCATTCATAAATTTAAGAAAATTGAAATCATATCAAGTATCTTTTCTAACCACAATGCTATGAGACTAGATATCAATTACAGGAAAAAAATCTGTAAAAAATACAAACACATGGAGGCTAAACAATACACTACTAAATAACCAAGAGATCACTGAGGAAATCAAAGAGGAAATCAAAAAATACCTAGAAACAAATGACAATGAAAACACGATGACCCAAAACCTATGGGATGAAGCAAAAGCAGCTCTAAGAGGGAAGTATATAGCAATACAATCCTACCACAGGAAAGAAGAAACAGCTCAAATAAGAAACGAAACCTTACACCTAAAAAAATTAGAGAAAGAAGAACAGAAAAACCCCCAAAGTTAGCAGAAGGAAAGAAATCATAAAGATCAAATCAGAAATAAATGAAAAAAAATGAAGGAAACAATAGGAAAGATCAATAAAATGAAAACCTTGTTCTTTGTGAAGATAAACAAAATTGACAAACAATAGCCAGACTCATGAAGAAAAAAAGGGGAAAAGACTCAAAATATAGAATTAGAAATGAAAAAGGAGAAGTAACAGCTGACACTGCAGAAATATAAAGGATCATGAGAGATTACTAGAAGCTACTCTATGCCAATAAAATGGACAACCTGGAAGAAATGGACAAATTCTTAGAAAAGCACAACCTTCCGAGACTGACAGGAAGAAATAGAAAATATAAACAGACCAATCACAAATACTGAAATTGAAACTGTGATTAAAAATCTTCCAACAAACAAAAGCCCAAGACCAGATGGCTTCAGAGGCGAATTCTATCAAACATTTAGAGAAGAATTAACACCTGTCTTTCTCAAACTCTTCCAAAATACAGCAGAAGGAGGAACACTCCTAAACTCATTCTATGAGGCCACCATCACGCTGATACCAAAACCAGACAAAGATTTCACAAAAAAAGAAAACTAAAGGCCAATACCACTAAGAAAGTTAGATGCAAAAATCCTCAACAAAATACTAGCAATCAGAATCCAACAGCATATTAAAAGGATCATAAAGCATGATCGAGTGGGGTGCAAGGATTCTTCAATATACACAAATCAATCAATGTGATAAATCATATTAACAAAATGAAGGAGAAAAACCGTAGGATCATCTCAATAGATGCAGAAAAACCTTTGACAAAATTCAACACCCATTTATGATAAAAACCCTTCAGAAATTAAGCATAGAGGGAACTTACCTCAAAATAATAAAGGCCATATATGAAAAACCCACAGCCAACATCGTTCTCGATGGTGAAAAACTGAAATCATTTCCACTGAGATCAGGAACAAGACAAGGTTGCCCACTCTCACCACTATTATTCAACATAGTTTTGGAAGTTTTAACCAGAGCAATCTAAGAAGAAAAAGAAATAAAAGGAATCCAAATTGGAAAAGAAGCAGTAAAACTGTCACTGTTTGCAGATGACATTATACTATACACAGAGAATCCTAAAGATGCTACCAGAAAACTGCTAGAGCTAATCAATGAATTTGGTAAAGTAGCAGGATACAAAATTAATGCTCAGAAATCTCTTGCATTCCTATACACTAATGATATAAAATCTGAAAGTGAAATGAAGGAAACACTCCCATTTACCATTGCAACAAAAGAATAAAATACCTAGGAAAAAACCTACCTAAGGAAACAAAAGAGCTGTATGCAGAAAACTATAAGACACTGATGAAAGAAATTAAAGATGATACAAACTGTTGGAGAGATAAACCATGCTCTTAGATTGGAAGAATCAACATTGCGAAAATGACTCTACTATCCAAAGCAATCTATAGATTCAACGCAATCCCTATCAAACTACAGAAATTTTTCACAGAACTAGAACAAAAAAATTCACAATTTATATGGAAACACAAAAGACCCCAAATAGCCAAAGCAACCTTGAGAAAGGAAAATGGGGCTGGAGGAATCAGGCTCCCTTCTTCAGACTATACTCAAAGTTACAGTAGTCAAGACAGTATGGTACTGGCACAAAAACAGAAATCAAGATCAATGGAACAGGATAGAAAGCCCAGAGGTGACCCACGCACATATGGTCACCTTATTTCTGACAAAGGAGGCAAGGATATACAATGGAGAAAAGACACCCTCTTCAATAAGTAGTGCTGGGAAAACTGGACAGCTACATGTAAAAGAATGAAATTAGAAAACTACCTTAAATCATACACAAAAATAAACTCAAAATGGATTAAAGACCTAAATGTAAGGCCAGACACTATAAAACCCTTAGAGGAAAACATAGGGAGAACAGTCTATGACATAAATCACAGCAAGATCCTTTTAGACCCACCTCCTATACTAATGGAAAGAAAAACAAAAATAAACAAATGGGACCTAATGAAACTTAAAATATTTTGCACAGCAAAAGAAACCATAAAGAAGATGAAAAGACAACCCTGAGAATGGGAGAAAATATGTGCAACTGAAGCAACTGACAAAGGAGTAATCTCCAAAATTTACAAGCAGCTCATGCAGCTCAATACCAATTAAACAAACAACCCAACCTCAAAATGGGCAGAAGACCTAAAGAGACATTTCTCCAAAGAAAATATACAGATATCCAATAAACATATGAAAGGATGCTCAACATCACTAATCATTAGAGAAATGCAAATCAAAACTACAATGAGGTATCACTTCACACCGGTCAGAATGGCCATCATCAAAAAATCTACAAACAACAAATGCTGGAGAGGGTGTGGAGAAAATGGAACCCTCTTGCACTGTTGGTGGGAATGAAAATTGATACAGCCACTACGGGGAACAATATGGAGGTTCCTTAAAAATGTAAAAATGGAACTACATACGACCCAGCAATCCCACTACTGGGCATATACCCTGAGAAAACCGTAGTTCAGAAAGAGTCATGTACCACAATGTTCATTGCATCTCTATTTACAATAGCCAGGACATGGAAGCAATCTAAGTGTCCATCGACAGATGAATGGATAAAGAAGATGTGGCACATATATACAATGGAATATTACTCAGCCATAAAAAGAAACAAAATTGAGTTATTTGTAGTGAGGTGGATGGACCTAGAGACTGTCATACAGAGTGAAGTCAGAAAGAGAAAAACAAATACCATATGCTAACACATTTATATGGAATCTAAAAAAAAAATGGTTCTGAAGAATTTAGGGGCAGGACAGGAATAAAGACGCAAACGTAGATGATGGACTTGAGGATATGGGGAGGGGGAAAGGGCAAGCTGGGACGAAGTGAGAGTGGCATGGACATATATACGCCACCAGATATAAAATAGATAGCTAGTGGAAAGCAGCTGCATAGCACAGGGACATCAGCTCCGTGCTTTGCGTCCACCTAGAGGGCTGGGTTAGGGAGGGTGGGAAGGAGACTCAAGGAGGAGGAGATATGGGGATAAATGTATATGTATAGCTGATTCACTTTGTTATAAAGGAGAAACTAACACACCTTTGTAAGCAATTATACTCCAATAAAGATGTTAAAAAGAAAAAAACAAACAAAAAAAGAAATCCTCACAGATACACCCAGAGTAATGTTTGACCAAATATCTGGCCACCCTGTGGCCCAGTCAAGTTTGAGGTATAAAATAAACCATGACACCTTCCATAAAACTCATTTCTTTGAAAAACAAGTAGCAGAACAGGAATATTTTTGAAACCCATATACACTGGCAGAAATATATAATAATTTATTCTAGTGACAAGACCAGTGATATTCTCAGGATGGAAGCTATTCAAAATAGTTAACTTGTTACCAGGTAGATAGTAAATCTCAAGAAATTATGTAATTTTGGAGCTTGGTTTTGGTCTCTTTTTCTTACAGGTTGGACATTTGGTGGTAGCAGTAGCTAGATTAGCCTTAGTTAGTGAGAATCTATGCTGTTGGCCTCTCTCTCTGCCATCATGACCACTCCATCCTCCAAACAGTGTCTCACGAAGGCCTTCATAGTACTAACTATTTGAAGAGATTAACATGCTATCCTGAAAGCAATGGATTCACGTGCTGCGCTCTGCAATGTTTAGATAGTCCGAGATCCCTTTGGACTACATTACAGCTGAGGAAAAGGAATTACAGCTCAACAGCAAAATTTGCAAGTGTTTATTACACATTTGAAGTGAGCAAAAACTCTCCCTGATCCTCTTTTCTTACTGAAATAGAAAAGAATGTATATGCCAAAACAATGTCCATATACCAGAACCTGAGGCTCTATCTGTTCTAACAAAGTTACCACATCCATCATGGCAACTTCAATCAGGGCAACTACTGGGTTGAGCTTGCAGAGGTCTACAGTCACCTTCCAGGATCCATCTGGTATTTGCAAGATCATTGCTAGGTAACTTAACTGAGGATGTGGTAAGGACCACCATCCTTGCATCTGTTAGAAACTCATGGCTGATATAAATCTCCTAAACTCTATATAATACATATATGATACAATTTTTATTTATATATTTTTACTCACTTTCTCATGACAGGAACAGTTTCAGAGGCTTCCATGTGGCTTTCCCTATTTTGGTAATTATCTACAACCAAGGACCCAATCTGGAAGTTGTACTAACTTCCAAGTATGTTAATACCAATTAAACATTCAGGGTCCAGGGAAATGACCATCAGGTGGTCTATGTAAGTGATTTATTACCTGTCTCCCATATGCCCCCATACATATAGGAAGGCCACAATAATGTTTCAAAGTATTCGTAGTTCAATATCACAGAAAGCCTATAACCTATACCAACAGTGCTAAAAATATGAGTAATCCCCATCTCCCAATTTATAGTCAAGTGAGTAAATGGCCATAATTTTCTTGAGGAAAAATGCGGCAAATCATTGCTTTGTATACATGCTATGGTATTGCAATTGTTCCACTTGGAACCAGTGTTTAGTGGGCTCTGATTCTGAACAATGGTCCCCAGTCTGAAACCTATGCAAGGAATCATGACATATTTATTAGGGTGGCTATCCTCAGATGCCCAATCACCAAACCTTGATTTCTTCTGCTGGTTCAAGCTGAGTAGTGACTTTGTCAGCCACCAATCTATTTTGCCCCTAGGGAGGTCATATTCTACTAACCATCCTTGTAAGTCCCTGTGTATCTGGTTCCCAGGGCTATTACTCCAACTTTGCTAGTGATCACAATATATGTGGTTAAGTACCACCTGGTTACTGACAGTTAACTGCTGCCACCTAGACTCTACTGTTTTAAAGTCCATGCATGGACACTGTTTTCAGCTAGATAAATTCTGTAACAGTATTTTCTATCTCCAGCCCTAAAATGAAAAGTAGAGACACTACTGAACTTTTTTTTTTTTTTTTTTTTTCCTGTACACGGGCCTCTCACTGTTGTGGCCTCTCCCATTGCGGAGCACAGGCTCCGGACGCACAGGCCCAGCGGCCATGGCTCACGGGCCCAGCTGCTCCGCAGCATGTGGGATCCTCCCGGACCGGGGCACGAACCCATGTCCCTTGCATCGGCAGGCGGACTCTCAACCACTGCGCCACCAGGGAAGCCCCTGAACTTTTTAATGATGCTGCTTCCTGTCTCACCAGCCCATTCATATGGCCTTGATAAATTTTGTGTCCTTTGGGCCTTCCCAGGGAACATAACCATCATGCTTATCTTCTGACTGTACATATTACATCCATTCTAGCATGTCTACTTCTCTGAACTTTTTAATTTCTTTATCCATCATCTGACATTGCAGTTCATGCATTTCAACTTTGCTCAGCTTGGCCACTGTGTGTACCATGCCACTGGGAGCCACCTTATTAGTTTGTACAATCTCCTGAGGTTCTTTCCAGGACACTAAATCCTTTATCTCCAAAGAATATTCTCAGGTAAATAAATTCTTCCCTTTCCAATTCTATGTTCCAGTCCCTTTGATAAAGACTCTTCTAACACAGTGCCACTCATACATCCCAGATGGCTACTGATACATGTCAGATAGTTTTGCAGCATCTTTAAATTACAGTACTTTGTTTATGAAGCCAAGTGCATCCTCAGTTGCTTGATATTATGACTTAAAACCTAGGTATAAGCCAAGTGGCCAGGAGGGAAAGTGAGGGCAGATCTTGAGTGGTATATCTGCTGCCTCTCAGGATTATTGAGATGACTGCTCTTAGCAAAAAGGAATGGAACACTTCTGCAGGCTTAGAAGGTTCAGAAGAGTCAGAGGAATCAAAATCTTCAGGAGCAATCATCCGCATGTCTAGATTCTGTGCGTTAAATCTTCAGATATTCCCAATGGGGGCAATGCCCTTGGTATAACAAATACGCCAAGTTTAACCTCCTTTGAAGTTAGTCGCACAGACTAATAAATCTCAGGCCTCATGTTTGGCTTTCTCTGCACTCCTGCTGCAAAATGAGGGCTTCTTTGCCTCTACCAAGGAGTCCCTTTGGCTTTCACATCTCATTTTTAATTCATTCTTATTTTCTTTATCATTCTATTATCATTCTGTAGAGAAATTATAGCCCATAAGAATGTGACAGAGAGGGGACTGGAATTATAGAAAGTGAGGAAGGTATTAATGGTCTCCTTGCTCCTGGATGAATTCATGTCCATGTTCATAAGAGTGCACTCTCACTTGTGAATCCCATCATATCACTTCCTTTCCCAAATCTCTTCAGGATAAACCATATATATATATATAACAAGACTGTATTATCTATTCCCCACCGAAATAGTAAGCTCATTTCCTGTTGCTCCCTTTTGTGGCATTTTAAATTCTCAAAAAATATGTAAATATAGAGAAGATCAATAATTATCAACATATGTCCAATCGTGTTTTGGCTCTGCCCAAAACACGATTACTTTAAGGTTACTTTAGGATTGCTTCAGAGTTACTTAAATAGTATAGTTACCTAAATAGTATAGATGAAAATCCTAAACATAACATTTCATCGGGGAAAAAATAGCATAAGGACTAAAAAAATACAAAATAAGACAAAAGCTTTTCCAGCTATCCACCCACAAATTTAACAATAAACCCTTAATATTAAAAAATCTAGTCAGTGTATATATCTGCATGATATCATAATTTATTTCCAAAGTTGTTTTATTGAAATCAGAATCCCAACAGGGCTCAGAGTATTGATAGCTTGGTTGATTATTCTCTTGTCTTTAAATCTATAGGTTGTCCCTCTCTCTTTTTTCCATGAAGTTTATTCTTCCTGTGGGTGGTCATTTGCCTTGTAGAGTTAACAAAATTTTGCATGTTTCTGTGTGAATTCCTGTTTTATTTTTAACATATTTCTCTGAGTTTCATGTTTTTCTTTTTTAACAAATTAGTGATTGGGAACTACAGTTTTGATTCAGATTTGATTGGCAAGAGTTCTTCATAGTTGCTGTGCTACACTTCTTATTTCTTCACATTAGGGAGCACATAATATCTGGTTGTCTCAAGTTTTATGTTCTTAAAATTAATCACTAGGTTCATTCACTTAAAATCCCCCTCGATGTGTTATGATTCTTAAACACTAATACATTTAGATGTACTGTTTTCTCTATGGTTTTGAGTGCCCACAGCATACTTTACTTATATAGCATTATAATAATTATTTTAAAGAAATAAAGCAATTAACAAGGATTAATGTACAAGAATGCTTATTATAGAATGTTTGGGGATAGAAGAAATTAGAAACACATTTAATATCAAGTAATAAAGGCACAGATAAATTACATGGTACTTCCATAAGATGGAATGTTTTGTAGGTATTAACATGCTTTCAAAAAATATTTAATAACATGGAAAATGTTCTTAATGTAATGCTACATCAAAAAGTGCTGAAGACACAGATTTTTCCTTAAAAAAATACAAAAGCTTATCAAATGTAATTTCAAGAGCAAAGAAATAATATGTAATTTTAACTTCCTAGTGTTTCTGATCGTCTGTAAATATACTAAATTTTAATTTAGGATAATGGATAATAAGAACCAATATTACTAAATACCAACAAACTGATTTGTAATTATATATGGCTGAATAAAGTTGTTTCTTTTGCCCTTTTCTCAGTAATTTGGTGCCAACAACAAAAGTAAAATTTAGTGGAAAATATTTTAAGTGCATCTTCAGTAAGAATAAAAAATATTTTTTACCTCTCAAAAGAAGATTTTGTTAGCATAAGGAAATATGACCAAACTGAGGAAGAACCGTGAGATCATAAGATTAACAATACAGATCTCAATAACACAAAACAAAGTTATAAAATTAGGTGACTATCCTTGTGTTTCCTGAATTAAAGTTTGGGAAAAGGAGCAGGTTTCTTCAGGAGAATTAATGAGTGCTAAGAAAACACATCGAAACCAAATTGTATGGATAAGGTTTTCTCGTATAGAATTGCTGGCATAGCAACCAAGTGAGGACAACTTGAAATCCCCATAAGAATGACAAATAAATTATGAAGAATCCAGAATATGTGCTATGAAGGTATTTTGAAAAAGTTATAAATCTATAAACAGACATGAAAAAGTCTCTAAATCTTACCATCAAATAGAAAGCAAAATCCAAAACAATACAGAATATTAGTCCAATGTTTATATTTCCATCAATTTGAATAGTTTACATTTAACAAATTTCATGAATTAAATGTATAGACAAAACATTCATATTATTTTTATTTTAAATTTTGTTTTGTTGAACGCTGGTTAGTTTGAGCATTTCATTGTATTTATCACATGTTTTACATTTGCTTTCCTGAATTTCTTCTTCCTGGCATTTATTCAATATAATATTTACCTTTATTTTTAATGAAATCTCTTGCCCCTATATTGATTATTTTGCATTGCAGAAGTTATTTCTCTATTTTGAGATTTGTTTAAACTTTTTTTGTTGTTGTTGTTTAAACTTCTTGAAGCTTTTGGTGTTTAACCAAATCATTATGTCTGCTTTTATTGTGTAGCTCAGAGTTTCAGTTATCTCCTGTATTATTTCAGTAACTTGATGCTCTATATATTTAAGTCCTTATTCCATCTGAATTTTATTTTGATTTGTATTTTAAAATCTATATAAGGAGACCAACCATCTGCTAACTAAAATGTACATATGTATTTTGCATTATCATATCATGATATTTGTGCCCTACAGAAACCTCTGAATAAAGCATACTACTGTAGTTGAGGGGAGGGGCGGGGGGACAGCGTGTCCTTAAAGAGAATAACTTACCATCAAGAGAAGAGTAGGTCCTTCAAGAGAAAACAGAAACTTATCAGAAAATGTTAACTTGCTGGACAAGAGAAAACACATTTCAAGCTTCTCCTTAACCACTATTCGACAGAATGCCAAGCACTTGAGAGTATTCACTTTTGACAGTCGGGGATAGAGTGTATTAAATAATTTTGATACTCACTAGCTGATCCCATGAAGATGGGCTGCTGCTTTGGTTGCTTTGGAAAACCATAAATATCTATTTAAAACTCAGTTTGTGAACATCTGTGGTTAAGTTAATCAGATATTTTATCAACGTTTCTTCATGCATTCTCAGTTCCACGAGGTGAAAACGTGCTTCATTTTTACCCCCTCAGTCCACCATTCACCAGAGGAAAGTTCTCCTTCGTTTGCAGCATTATGTTTTTATCAGATCGAATGTTGGGCAATTATCAGCTTCATCTTGACTTGTGTCTTCAGAAATGTTGAAAGGAATCCAAAACTAGTAACTGATAAATAACTATGTCACTTTCTGGATTAAAAAAAAATCTTGTAATTTGTAAAAGTGACTGTTTCATGAAGTTATAATTTTCTGTAGATTGGATTTTATTTTCCACCTTCTTTCACTTAACTATTCTCTCATCACACCTAGTTTCTATTATTTTCTTCTGAATTCTGAGAAAAATTGAGTATGTATGTATGCCGAGGATGTATTTCATTGCATTGATTTTCTAAGGAATATAACTTGCTGCTTACTGCTATCACAATGATTTTAAATTTGATAATTCTGTTTTTAATCAGGAATAATAATTTCTTTATAATCTCTAGAATAATAAAGAGGCAATGATAGCTTTGAATCAGGTCGAAAATGGAGTGGTGGCTAGACTCTGGGTTTCCGGGGTTCTAGGTATGTCCCAACCACATCTGGGGCTTCCCATGTCTAGAGGTGCCTCAAGCAAGGAGGGCTTAGCTCACACTTGGAAGGCCCCTATTTACTTTGTCATGTTCCCCAGGGTGGGAGTCAGCTTGCTGAACGCCTTCCTGTTTGCACCAGAGAAAACATAAGAACCCAAGTTTTTGCCTATCCCCATCTCTGCATCAGGTCCAAGCCATTTTCCTAGAGATATGGTAACCATTCTTTATTCCATAACCCTCATTTGAAGCCACTTCTGACCTGCAATGAAGATGAGTAAAGAAGACCTGGACCATTGTTCTACATCATGGACCACAGCTCAGATTTGGACTGTTCTTGCACATGGACCAGTAAAATGTATAGGACCTTAAGCCCATGTTCTTTATTTGCATCAAATGATGACCAGTAGACTGATTTTCCATCACTTTTCTTGTAGCAGGAGATGAATTAAATAAATAACTTAGGTAAAAAAAGAAAAGGAGAGAGAAAAAGGTAAAGATAAGAGGAAGACCATGTCTCACTCCCCCTTTTCTTGTTGCCCTAGATTCCATCCTTCCAAGCAAGGAATCATAACATTATATATATATATATATATATATATAAATAACATATATATATAACATATATATATATAACATATACATGCACATATATATACACACATGTTATTTACGTTTTGTGAAAATAAACATTCTGCACACTATATAAAAGACAAAAATTGATCAGTTACAATTAAAGTTCCCACTACTCAGCACTGTGCAAAGAGAAAATTGGAAAAATCAGTTTGAGATTAGTTCTCACTTTGATGCAATGGTCTCAGCAGAGATGGATCTAGAGGAAGTGTAAGGTGGCAGGTCTTCTATGATGAACGGCTTATTAGAGGAGAGTATGAATTGGTAATATAAAACATGTGATTTCAGTTCACAAGACTGATATAATTTGTGAGGTGAAAATAGCTAAGAATTTTTCAAAAATAACGACAGACCCCAAACCATAGATCAAGGACTCAGAGGAGTCCAAGTGGGATAAATAATAAAAAAACTTTTACCTGGCATGTTGTGTTCAAACTACAGAAAATCAAAGAAAAAATCTTGAAACACACACAGAGAAAAACACCACCTTACCTATGAAGAAAGAAGTATAAGATTTATAGCAGACTTCTTGTCATCAACAATGCAAACAAAAAGAGAGTGGAGTGAAATATTTAAAATGTTGAAATAAAGAAATCACCAAGCTAGAATTCTGTATTAAGGAAAATTGTTCCTCAAAAATGAAGGAGAAATAAAGACTTTCTCAAATGAACAAAAATGAGGAATTTTTCACCAGTAGATCTGCCTTTCAAAAAATGTTTAAAGAAGTTTAATTGTTTTAAAGTTTAGAGAAAGAAAATGATGCAGGTTAGAAACTGAGATCTACGTAAAGAAATGAAGGGCATTAGAGAGGGAACACATAAAGGTAAAATAAACCCTTTTATTTTTATTTTTCTTACTTGATTTAATATATAAGTGTTCAAACTAACAAGAGAAACAATATATTGGATGAGTATAGCTTATTGATAAGTGAAATGAGTGACATCAATGTTAGAAGGGATGAATATGAAATATTTTAAGGTACCTACACAGTCATAAAATAATATAGACCTATTTAGAAGTGGACTTATAAATACATGTTGTAAATACATGTTGCCATCCTTAGGGCAACCACTAAAATCATTTTTTAAAAAGAAGTATAACTGATTTGTTAAGAAATGAGAGAAAACAGAATCATATAAAATGCCTAATTAAACCAGATAAGGCAGAAAAAGGGTAGAATATTAAAAAATAAGAAGTGCAATGAATAGAGAACAGTACAGAAAGGGGAGAGATTAATCCAACTACACACATAATCACTTTAAATGTGAATGGATTAAATGCAACTATAAAAATTAAAAACAGAAAATGACAGAGGGGATAAAGAAAAATAACTGACTATATGTTGTCTGCAAGAAACCCACTTTAAAAAGAAAGACATAGATTATCAGTAAAGTGATGAAGAAAACTATACCACACTAACACTAATGAAGGGAAAGCTGGAGTAGCTATATTAATGTCGGGCAAAGCAGACTTCAAACAAGGAAAATTATCAGGGATAGAGAGAGGCATTACATAACCATAAGGGAGTCAATTTTCTAAGAAGACTTAATCCTTAATGTGTATGTGCATAACAGCAAAGTACCAAAATAAGTGAGGCAAAAACAGATAGAATGGCAAGATGAAATAAACAACTCTATTATTATAGTTGGAGACCTCAACAGACCTCTATCAGTAATTGACAGATTCTGCTTACAGAAAATCAGTGAGCATACAGTTGAACGGAACCACCATCATTATCAACTGTATCTAATTGACATTTATAAAATACTCATCCAACAGCAGAAGAATACAGTCATCCCTTGGTATCTGAGGGGGATTTGTCCCAGGAGCCCCTGCATATACCAAAATCTGCTGATGCTCAAGTTCCTCATATAAAATGTAGTAGTAAAATGAATGGAAATTTCAATCCAAGTTGATTGAATCCACAGATGCGAAACCCAAGAATTTGAAGGGCTGACTATATATTTCTTAAAAACAATCCAGGTATAAGTGGACCTGCCCAGTTCAAACCCATGTTATTTAAGAGTCAACTGCACATTCCTCTCAAGCTCACATGGAACATTCACCAAGATACATCACATTCAGGGACATGAAACACACCTCAAACACATTTTAAAAGAATTGAAATCATCCAAAGTATGCTCTCAGAACACAATGGAAATAAACTAGAAATCAACAACAGAAAGTGGCTGGAGAATCCCAAAGTATTTGGAGATTAAACAAACAACACACTTGTAAATAACACATGGGTCAAAAAAGAAATGTCAAGAGATATTAAAAATAATTTGAACTTAGTGAAAATTGAAATAAAACCTATCAAAATTTATGAGATGCAGTGAAAGCAATGTTTAGAGGGAAATTTATAGCATTGAATGCATATTTTTTAGAAAAATAAAGATCTAAAACCAAAAATGTAAGCTTTCACCTTAGGATACTAGAGAAAGAAGAGCAGTATAAACCAAAAGAAAGAAGAAGTAACAAACTTAAAGCAGATATTAATGAATCTTAAAATAAGAAATAGAGAAATATCAATAGAGACAATGAGAAAATTAATGAAACAAAAAGGTGGTTCTTTGAAAACATTAATATAATCAATAAACTTCTAGCCAGGCTAAGAATAAATATAAAGACATAAGTTACCAACACCAGAAATGAAAGAGGGACCATCATTTAAAAATATAGTAGACTATTATGAAAAACTGTATGATCCCAAATTTGACAATTTGAATGAAATGGACTAATGCTTGAAAGACACATCATACCAAAACTGACACAAGGAGAAATAGATCATCTTAATAGGCCCATATCTATTACAGAAATTCAAACAATAATTATCCTTCCAGAAGAGAAAGCACCAGGCCCAGATTTTTTCACTGGTGAACTCTACCAATCATTTAAGAAAGAAATGATCCCAAATCTCTTTAGTATCCTCCAGAAAAGAGAAACAGAGGGCACACTTCCTCACTCATTCTTTGAGACCAGAATTACCCCAATAACAAAACCAGAAAAAGACAAGAAAACTACAGTCCGATATATCATGGGTAGCTGCAAAAATCCTAACCAAAATTATAGCTCACTGCATCCAAAGATGTATAGAAAGAATGTTCTCCATAACCAACTAGGATTATCCCAGGTATTCAAAGCTGTCTAAACATTCAATAATCAATGTAATCCATTGCATCAAAAGGCTAAAGAAGAAAATTTTGCAGCAGTATTACCTCAGATATGTTACCTTGCATTCTCGTGTCTCATTTTTCACATTTATAAAGTATGGTTTATAATAGGACACACCTCAAACAAGGCAGGCCGTGAGGAGTAACTGCTGATTCCTTTTTCTCATTCATTTTAGGAGGAGACCACCAAGCACTAGTCTGAATCTAGCAGAGGAATCAGACATGGCTGTCATAGAGTTCAGGAAATGATGGTACAGAGATAAAAATACAGGCCTGGAATACAGTAGGAAATTGCTAAGTGTTTGTTGAAAGAGTGACAAAATGAACACAATACTATGGGGCCTCAGATGAGGGGCAGCTAACTCTTACTGGTAGTTTCATGAAAGACTTCTTGGCAAAAGTGATTTTTGAGCAGGTCTTGAAGGATGCATAGGAAGCTATCCAAAGGAGGAGATGTATATACCAAATTTCATAGTCAAAGAGCAAGGGGAGTCCCAAGTGACAGCAAGCGAGGCAGTGAGGCCAGGAAGAGCTGTAATGCCCCTCCCTCCCTCCTTCCTTCCTTCCTTCCTTCAGGTTTATGGCTGGTATAGATTTAGGGCTTTATAGTTGTTGAGATTATCTGGTCTGGGAAACTTGCATTGTATCTGTTTTTGTAATATAATTTTCTTCCCATTGTGTAACATAGCAAGACTTCAGGTACTCAATCTAAACGTTTTGTATTTGGGCTGAGCTGACATTCTGTTTTAGAAATAACACTCTAATATTTAGGTGTTATATAGTTATGAGCACTGTTTACTATTGTCTGCTCTCATTTGCCAGGTTCTAAGTTCTACCAGTTGTTACATATTTAGAAAATCACAAGATAAAAATACTAATTTTGATGCGAAATTTTGGCCAAGTGTAGACAAGAGTATACATTTGATATGACTTAAATATCTTCTGCTTTTACTTTTATTTTCTTTTGCCTTTATTTTGACTGTGTAAATATTTCCAAAATTTTGATATTTTTACAAAGAAAACATACATGCATAGTTCCATCCATTTTGTAAGTAGACTTTTAATTTTGTGTTTATTTCCAAGACTTCTTCTCTGAACACCACCATTTTGTCATTGAACTATCCAAACTATGTGAATTAAAAAATTTTTTGATTATATATTTATTAGTAAACTTTATTTTTTAGAACAGTTTTAGATTTACAGAAAAATTGTGAAGCTGGTACAGAAAGTTCCCAAATAGTTCATATTCAGTAGCCTCTATCAAAGCATCGTACATTAATATGGTACACTTGTCACAATTAATGAACCCAAATTGTTAATTATTAAATAATTATTAACAAGTTCCAAACTTTATTCAGATTTGCTTAATTTTTACTTAATGCCTTTTCTCTCTTCCAGGAACTCACTGAGGATACCACATTACATTTAGTTGTAATGTCACCTTAGGCTCCTCTTAGCTGTGACAGATTATCATACTTTTATTGACTTTTGATGACCTTGAAAGTTTATTTTTTAATTTTTAAAAATTTTAGTGAAGTGTAGTTGATTTACAATGTCATGTTAGTTTCAGGTATACAGAACAGTGATTCAGTTTATATATATACATAAACTGAAGTTTATATATATATATAGATTTCAGATTCTTTGGCCATATAGGTTATTACAAAATATTGAGTATAGTTCCCTGTGCTATACACTAGGTCTTTGTTGGTTATCTATTTTATATATAAAATATATAACTATGTATATGTTAATCCCAACCTCCTAATTTATTTCTCTTCCTCACCTTTCCCCTTTGGTAACCATAAATTTGTTTTCTATGTCTATGGGTCTATTTCTCGTTTGTAATTAAGCTCAATTGTATCTTTGTTTTTCAGATTCCACATATAAGCAATATCATATGATAACTGTCCTTCTCTGTCTGGCTTACTTCACTAAGTATGATGATATTTAATCCATCCATGTTGCTGCAAATGGTGTTATTTCATTCATTTTAATGGCTGAGTAATATTCCATTGTATATATACCATATCTTCTTTATCCATTCATCTGTCAGTGGACATTAGATTACTCCCATGTCTTGATTACTGTAAATAGTTCTACGATGAACATCGGGGTGTTTGTTTCTTTTTGAATTATAGTTTTCTCTTGATATATGCCCAGGAGTGAGATTGCAGGCTCATATGGTAACTCTATTTTTAGTTTTTTAAGAAACCTCCATACTCTTCTCCATAGTGGCTGTACCAATTTACATTCCAAACAAGAGTGTAGAATGGTTCCTTTTTCTCCATACCCTCTCCAGCATTTATTGTTTGTAGAATTTTTGATGATGGCCATCCTGACTGGTGTGAGGTGATACCTCATTGTAGTTTTGATTTGCATTTCTCTGATAATTAGCAATGTTGAACATTTTTTCATGCACTTTTTGGCCATCTGTGTCTTCCTTGGAGAAATTTTTATTTAGGTCTTCTGCCCATTTTTTGATTGTTTTTTTTTTTCTTTTTTGATATTGAGCTATGTGAGCTGTTTGTATATTTTGGAGACCTTGACAGATTTGAAAACTGTTCAGGTATTTTGTAGAATGTTCTTAAATTGAGAGTTGACTGATGTTTTCTCATTAGACTGGAGTTTGGGATTTTGGGGAAGGAAAACTATAGAAGTAAAGTGACACTTTCATGTCATATCAAGGGTACATATTATGAACATGACTTAGCACTGTTGATGTTGACCTTGACCACCTGGCTGAGGTAGTGTTTGTCCAGTTTTTCCACTATAAAGTTTTTACTGTTGAAAAACTTTTATTTTAACTGCCTCCTTTCTTTGCTTATCTGTAAACTGCCACTCCAATTACATTCTTACTTTTCAAAAATAACACATATAAAACATGGAGAATACAAATGTATCAAGAAAACTGAAATTACTAAAAACCTCCCCACAAACAACACATCAAAATATTCTCAATTTTTTTTCTGAACATAAACAGCTAAGATTAAGTTATCAGTTTTCTAGGGTGATTACTATCATAATAGTAGTCATGGGAAATTTCCCATATCTAATGGAATGTTTGGTTTAAAAATAATTAATCCATGTTGTGAAATCTAAGAAATTTGCTCCAAATGGAAAAAAAAAGCTCATCTTTTTGCCCCCTTCAACACATCTGCATTTTAGCAATAGTAATAGCTACCATGAATTTCAATGAATCTTACATACCAGGTATCATGTTAAGTACAATGCACATACTATCTTCTATAATACTCAGAGCCATCCTTTAATTATTTCTCTCATTTCACAAAGGAAACACCTGAGTTTTGTAGAGGTAGAATACATTGTCTCATATCATAGTAAGTATGCAGCAGAAAACTGAGTCAAACAGAGCAAAAAAACTAATTTCTTTACCACTCTTTTATATGACATCTTGCCTTTTGGTCCTCTGTTCACCACTAGTACATTTAGAAACTACAACTGAACTGTATTGCTGATTATTTTAGTCATATAGAGTAGGTCGACATGATAGTGCCCTGAAATGTAGCAACTGTAGGTACAATTATTGTATGTGAACTATACAGTTCAGAGATTATAGATATACTTTTATACATTGAATACTTAAAAACTTCTGTCAGGGTCACTGGCTAGCTCTAAAGGGGAAACCCAACTTAAAGGAAGTGTTTGATTATTTTCTGCCTCTATGCTAGAATGAAGTTCTATGAGGGCAGGGAGAGAGATCTATTTTATTAAGAGATCTATTCCTAAATCCTAGAAAAGTTCCTGGCATGAAGATACAACGTTAAACATTGCCAAATATTTGTGGGGAAGTATAAACTTAATATAGAGTTATTTTTCAATGTAATGCTACCAGATTTTACTCCTATTTGTACAGATGAACAAAACCACAGCAACAAAATACTGCCTTCATAGAGCTCAAATTTCAGTAACTCATAATCATTCCTTCTCATTTCGCTGAGGATCCTTTCAATTTATTCATTTCTAGTGATATTTTAATGGAATTGGTTGATCTCAATAAAGTATAGTCTTAATTATGTTGAGCTCTTAAGAATACAATGGCCACTTCATTTCGTAGTTGTGAATATCTTCACAACAAAAAAGAGTATTTAACATATTTTAATCCTGGTTGGAATAAATTAAATGAAATGTGCAATACAAAATCATTTACAAAGCTCTTTTAGGAACTAAAATTTTGTTTCCATTTTGGTTTTATTCAGCTAAGAAAGTTAATTTTCTGTTCTGAAGTGCTGTGTGAAACAGGTTATAAATGAACTGAATTTCATAAGCCAAATGAACCTGCAATTCTTGTCCAAGTTTAAATAAAAATGTGGTATATAATACACATGCAATTAAAATAGTGAAATTGTGCAGCACATATATTATTGGCTCTACATCTAAATACATATATCATACAAAATTGCAATCCAGAGGTACAGTGTACTTATAGATGGAATTATGTCTCCCCTAAATCCACACATTGATGTCCTAACATCCAATGTGCCTGCATTTGGAACTAGGGACTTTACGGAGGTAATCAAGGTTAAATGAGATCATAAGGATGGGGCCCTAATCCAATAAGACTGGTGTTCTTATTAGAAGAAGAGAAACCAAATAAAAGGTCATATGAAGACACAGAAGGCAGGAAGCCAAGGAGAGAGGTCTCAGGCAGAAGCCAAACTTGCCATCACCTTGACCTCTAGCCTCCAGAACTGTGAGAAAATACATTTCTGTTGTTTAAGTCATCCACTCTGTGGCATTTTGTTATGACATCCCTAGTTGCCTAATACCACTGCCTAAACCCTAAAGACACAAGGAAAAAATCCCCTAAGGAAAACTTGATAGTGCGTGTAGAAAGCTTTTTTCATATATTTAATAGTTTTAGGGTTTATGCGTGCATGTGTGTGTGTGCGTGTGCTTGAAAATACAGCTCATGCAATATATACATTTATATGTATATACACACACATATACCCCAAGCAACTTAAAATCGGCAATATGTATGCTTTTTTTTGTATGCTTTTTTTATTTTGTATATTTAAGAATGAATAGATATTACTTTATAGGTGTTATACAAATGAGCCAAAGATGTCCCCTGTTTACTGTGGTCCCCATGTTTTTACTTCATCACAGTAGTCTAGACTGTTAGCTCAAAAGCCTACTGGTGCTACACTCAAATTCTTACACATCCAACTGCTTTAAATATAGCCCCAATAGGCTTATTTTTAGTCATTTAGAAGCCAGTCTTCTCTGCAAACCCCAAGAAACTGCACCCAACATCTACTAGCCATAAATAAGGTAAACCATGGCCCTTTAAAGATCCCAAGTCCCTGCTGGCTTTGAAAGCTCTCTGACCCAGGCATCACCTAGACACTTAAGCCTCCTCTCCAGCTCTCTTCCCCAGTCATTTATTTGTCCTCTTCCCTTTATGGATGGTGGACCTAGGCTGCTGTGTCTAAGAGGTCTCCTGCTGTGAGGGATCTCCCCTCAGATGCACCCTGTCCAAGTGCTGCCCACAATGCAGCTCTTTGTGTGCTACTGCCACCTCCTAGCATATGTCTTGTCCTTGATTAGCCACCCAAATCCTTTAATTCAATGCAATGGGTATGAGTATCTTAAATATGGATAGGCTTGTAGTCAAACTTAGAAATACATATGAATCAAATAGAAAGCAAACATTTATTAGAAGTGGCAAAGCTCTCATAAAGTACAACTATCTCATAAGGGTGTTGGGAGGAGTAATTAATGTAAAATAGAATAAAGCTCGAAACACAGAAAGTACCTAATGATATTAAGCAAATATTAATAATCTTGTCAATCTAGACTCAAAAATATGGATCTAATTTATTCATCTTTTTTTGCTCTGCTAACTTTTTATTATCATTTTATAACTTATTCAGCAAACATATTTGAGTACTTTCATTGTGTCAGGTCACTACATGGTAGGAATTTTCCATAATTGTTCCTCTTAATTTAAATAGAGTATTTCACAGGGAACTCTTTTATTATATAAAGAGAATTTCCTGTCCAGATTAGTCAATTTTAATCATAAATCATTTAAGAGATTGTTCTATAATCACTGAAAAAAGTTGACTAAATACATGTAGATTAAATGAGTTTAAAGTCATTAAAGTTATAATGTAAGCGAAGATGATTCTAGGACAACTTATAAAAGCCTATGCTTTCCTTCCATATTATTTCCTTTTGTGATCATGTTTACTATTTCCTTTTGGTTTGAGGTTTCTAGGGTACTGAATACACTGGTTTCTTTGATTCTTCAATTTTTATCAAAACTTATCTATTATGGCTATTTTTCTATAATGTATTAAAAAACATCAAACCCAAAATGTATAAGAATTTTCGTATGTTAAATTCCTTTGGAAACGAGAGTCAATGTAAAAGACCCATGGATTCCAAGTTGTGTCAGCACCTTGTGTCCAGGAATGTGTTAAACTTTATCTCAATTAACAGAGATGTTTATTAAAAAATTAATAGCAGTTAACACTGCTGTATGATATATCAGAGAGTTGTTAAAAGAGTAAATTCTAAGAGTTCTTATCACAATGAGAATATTTTTTTCTTATTTCTTTTCTTTTTATTGTAGCTATATGAGATGATGGTTATCAGCTGAAACCACTGTGATAATCATTTCAGAATACATGTAACTCAGACCATCATGCTGTGTGCCTTAAACTTATACAGTAATATATGTAAATTATTTCTTAATAAAACTCGAAAAGAAAGTAAGTGGTGGTTTTAAAAATTTACCAAATTGAAATTTACTAATGGGAAACTAGAACAGCAAAATAATAAAATAAAAGTTCCCACATGGCAGTGTGAATTTTCTCTTTGCTACCTCTCTTCAAATATCAATATTTAAGCCTTTGAAGAGAAGCTTTATAAACAACTTAAGTGTGTTTAAAAACATAGAACTATTGTGGTAGAAAGTCCTTTATATTTTGATTACATCATGTTCAGACTGAAAAACCAATAATTAAAGATTAGATAATTAGGAGGTTAAAAATCTTCAGGTTTGGGGGCTGTTACTGAATTGCAATGCTTAAAAAGGAAGTTTGCAAATAAGAAGATGCTGAAGTGTACCAGTACGAAAGTAAAGTAAGGAACAATCTATGTGACCTTGAACTTGGTGACACATTTTTAGACGCAATACCAAAAGCACATTCCATGAAAGAAAAACTTGGTAGGTTGGATTTTTAAAATTAAAAATTTCTAAGCTCTGAAGTAACCTTTTAAGGGAATAGAAAGGCAAGTCATACATTGGGATAAGCTATTTGGAAAACCCACGTCTGATAAAGGTATTGTATGCAAAATACAGAAAGAAATTTTAAAACTCAACAATAAAAACAAAATTAAGGCAAAATATCTGGATACCTCACCAAAAAGGACATACAGATGGCAAATAAACAGGAATATGCTGAAAATTATTTGTCATTAGGGGACTGCAAACTAAAACAACAAAGAGATATCACTACACAACCATTAGAAAGATTTTAAATCCAAAATTTTAACAATACCAATTGCTGACATGGATGCAGAGCAACAGGAACTCTCATTCACTGACGGCGAGAATGCAAAAGGTTCAGCCACTTTGGAAGACAGTTGGCAATTGCTTACAAAGCTAAACATACTCTTACCACACAATCCAGCAGTTATGCTCCTAGATGTTTACTCAACTTATTTTAAAACATATTCACAAAACCCTTGCAGACTTCAGGTTTTGATCTACATGAAAGAAGCTTGGAAGTCACCACCCTGTCCTAACAACCAGTAAAACGCTGAACAGACTGGAAAATCAACAACTCTTCTTGAATTCATAACAGAGGGGGAGGACACAGTGCAAACTGCTGTCTCCAGGACTGGAAAGTCAGACAAGTGAATACAGAGAGTCATGACTCACCTGAGCAGAGTCTGGCGGGCAGAAACTGCCAAGGGAACCAGTGCCGGAGCAGGAAAACCTGAACTGGAATTGTCTAATTGCTGGAGTCTCAGGGTGGACAATCCTGACGGTTAGAAACTCCAGGGGAGCCCAGTCATAGTGGGGCTCCCACACTTTAGTGAGTTTTACTTCCAGGAGCTCAACTGGATTCTCACAGTTAAGTGTCAGAGAAAAATCCCCTTGTGCTGTCAGCAGCAGGAAGGGAAGAGGAACCATTTTGAAATACGCCAGAGAGCAGGCTGTTCTACTTAACAAGGCCAGCGCTCAGGAGAAGTTAATTAACCGGAGTCTAATTGGCTGCGATATTAGCAGAGCCTAGCTCACCTGGGAGAAGGGAAATACCCAACTCTAGTCAGCTGTAGCCTTCCACATAGGAGCGGGGGAATAGCTCCACATAGGAGCGGGGGAATACACAGCTCTAGCCCACTTGAGCCATCCTCATTCACCTAAGGAGAGAGACAAAAACTGAAAAACACTCGTGAAGCTCCAGGGGCACTGGCCCACTAAACAACTGAGAGCTAGTTATTAGAGATTACAGAATTATAGGTATAGAATTATAGAACACTTCCCCTCCTGCCACACCTTACCAGCACATTACTAACGGCCTGTTTACAGCAGTTCTTTGTTCAAATCTGGCTGTCAAGAAAAATTACAAGGCATAGTAAAAGGCAAAGAAAACACAAGAGGTAGAAGGAACCACACATCGCAGGGATTGGGAATGATCATACCAGGATTTTGAAAGAACTATAATTAATATGTTAAGAGCTCTAACGGATAAACAGCATGCAAAAACAGATGCATAATGTCAGCAGAGAGATGGAAATCCTAAGAAAGAACACTAGAAATGCAAAACACTGCAACAGAGATGGGAAGAAAGCCTTTGATGGGATTATTAGTAGACTAGACATGACAGAAGAGAGAATCTCTAGAATATCCAAAGTCTGTGGGACAACTACAAAAGGTGTAACATACACGTATAAGAATACCACAGGAGACAATAGAAAATAACAGAAGAAATATTTTAGACAATAATGACTGAGAATTTCCCCCAAATTAGTGTCAGTCACCAAATCACAGATCCAGGAAGCTCAGAGAACATCCAACAGAATAAATATCAAAAGATTACATGTAGGCATATCATTTTCAAACCATAGAAAATCAAAGATAAAGATCCTAAAAGACAACTTCATGCAAATATTTATAGCAGCTTTACTCATAATTGTCAAAAATCAGAAGTAACCAAGATCTCCTTTTAACAGGTGTGAATAAACAGTTGTGGTACATCCCAACAATGAGGTGTCATTCCATGAGAAAAAGAAATGTGGTACCGAACATGAAAAGATATGGATAAATCATAAATGCATATTGCTAAGTGAAAGGAGCCAGTCTGAAAAGAATCATGAAAAATTGTATGACACTCTGGAAAAGGCAGATCTATAGAGATCATTTTAAAAAGTCAGTGGTTGCCAGGTGTCTGGGGACTGAGAAGTGTTAAATAGGTGAAGTACAGAGGATTGTTTAGGGTAGTGAAACTACCCTGTATGATACTGTAGTGGTGGATACATGATACTGTGCATCTGTTACAACCCACAGAAATTTACAGCACCAAGAGTGAACCTGAATATACATAATTTAAAAAAACATTCATTTAGATATTCTGGAGAATCCACAGTGGAACACAGAATGTGACAAAACATCTAACTGTATTACAAGTATGAAATAACTTCACTTAAGACGTTTTGGGGAAAATGGTGTTGACCTAAGTAACTGTGGAACTGCGTGGAGGCTGTAAAATGAAAGCCAAAGTAAACTATATAAAAGCGCTGTAAAAAATTAATGAGCAGACACTTTGCTAAGAAAAAATAACTCAGATAATATATTTACTTGAATTAAAGCATAACATCATTGATATTCCCAGTCTCTGACTAAATTGGCACTGAATGACTCACCCTGGATTGTCACATCTGTTGCCTTTGAAGTCTGTGAAACACCAGTGTCTCAAGCACATGTTTAAGGCTTTACTTGAGATTTCACATACACTGATCTCAGGGACAAATTTACCTGAAATGGGATTTTAAAAATGTATAAATGTATTAAAGCCACGTAGGATCTTTACTTTGGTGCTGCCTGCACTCAAGTTGCAGATTCCCTTAAGACTCTCAATGTACACTTACCACAGCTGATGGGTTTAAGCAGACGTGTTGGTTGCAGAAGCTCAGAGACGAGAGAAGTTGAAGAAACCTGCAGAGATTTCTTGGAACCCAGCTCCTATTCACTAAAACCAATGACAAATGTAAAGCAAATAGGAGGTGACAAAGGTTGCAAAGACATTCATTGTTTATGTTTTCTCTAGTGTGTGCTGATTGCCAAGAGTCCGTTCCCTCTGTCATCCATTCCCCAATACGGCATGAGTTAGAAATTTTATCAGTAAATGGTTTCACTCTCAATATTCAACCTGTTCTAACAGACCGTTAAAGACAGTTTTTAGATTCACAGCTTGTCATCATTTGTCTATACCTGTGGCAAGGAATATGGAATAAGATGGTCTCAGCGCTTTTTGCGCATTAAACTAAGGTGACAGATGCTGTGTATCAGAATGATCAGGTACATAAAATTCAGAGACCCAACTGGCATGCTGTAGTTATTTGGATTTTATTTTTAAAATGTTCATGATAAAGGGTTATAAGTTCAATATTATAAAGTCAGGTATACATTCTAATGAAAGGAACTACATGAATTAGCAATATACACAATACAACTTATTCTTTGATCCGGATTTTTAGAATTCATGTTATGTTTATCAATTTATACATTAGAGTTTTTCTATTTAAATACAGTTAAACAGAGCTATAATAAAAAGCATGATGTTTTATAATTGGGATGAGCTTTCTCAATAGGCAGAGGGAAGGAATGTGACTGACATCTTTATTTTCTTCTATGTGTAAAGGAAAATCACTTTATTTTGACATGCCTCAGTATTAAAATCAGCATTATAAAATATTCATTGTAATCCCTAATTTTCATACTGATAGTCAAGATTTAACAGAAGTTATAAGAATTGCACTGATATAGATTTATGGTACTCCAAATAAACATCAAATATGGGCTGTGAGCTAAAAGAGCCTATGTCATACTGCTTAGGTCAGCTTCAGAAAGACACAGTAGATTTCCAGAATTCTTCAGCACTCTAAAATACGCATTGTAATCCCTAATTACAATGCAGATACAAGTCTGTCGATGCCCTTTCACATAAAACTCCTTTAATCGCTGCTTCAGATACTGGCAAATCATGATTTACAATTAATGGAAATTTAAAATTACACAATTATTAATCAAATAGTGTACTATCAAGCAGGATGGATTAAATTATGATGTGATAATTTACAATCACAAAATCTCACTGGATTAACACAGTCACAATTTATTTCTTGCCAGTTAAGCATATCTATTGTGGTACTGCAGGGGCTTTCTGCTTGTAACTGTCACTCAGGAAGCTAGGGTGATACAGACTCATTCTGGACACGTAATTCTACAATATTGCAGTAGGCAAAAGGTTAGATGGCAAGTTGCACCTGTATTTCAATTTTTCCAATTGGAAATCCATATAATGCTCTGTTCACATTTCACTGGCCAAAGCAAATCACATGGCAATTCTTAATTTAAAGATAATGGAAGAGGAATAAACCTGGGATGATTCCAACACCAATCATAAGTGCTACAATTATTGAGGAGGCCTCCCAGTGCACTTCACAGGCATACCTATGTTAAATATATTCTATCCATTAGCTTCAGCTGAGTGCCCAAAGAAAAGCTGGAGCTCTTGGCAATCAAACTACTACATGGTAAAGATTACAGTCAGCAAATTACCCAGGGCTGGCCCGTGACTGTTCCTGTAGGTAAAGTTTTCTTGGAATCAGCCATGCCCACTCCTTTAGGTATTGTTTATGGCTGCCTTTATACAACAACAGAAGAATTATGTAGTTACAAAAAACTCTGTATGGTCTGAAAAGTCTAAAATATTTACTCTTTGGAGTTTTAAAGAAAAATTTGCTGGCTACCAGTGTAAGTGCATTCATGACAGATGATAAAGATTTTATTTTTGTTTCTTCCTCATTTTTTCTTTCAGTAGTGCTTGTTTCTGATGTAATACTGTACATGTGAAAATTCAAGGAGGTCCCCACAGGAGTCTACATTATTGATTAATGAGTGTGAAAAGCATCAATCCATATTTACCACCAGAAATTACTGAGAAAGGTTGAGTTTGTAACTGTGAAAGGATAAATATGAAGTTATGCATGCCTTTTGGTAAACACAGTATTTTTATATATCTTTTGTGTATTTTTAATTAAAAGTTATTTCATTAATAGTTACTTTTTCATTTTTTTCTATCGTGGCAAAATCCACAATTCTTATCACTTCAGCTCTGTGGCATTAAGCGTACCCACATTGCTGCGCAACCATCACCACCATCCATCTCTAGAACCTCTCCATGCTCCCCAACTGAAATTCTATACCCATTAGATACCAACTCCCAATTTCCTCCTCCCCACAGCCCCAAGTAACAGTATCTGTCTCCATGAACCTGAGCACCCTAGCTATTCCTACACAAGTGGGATGTTGCAACATTTATCCTTCTGTGACTGGCCTACTTCTTCTAGCATAACATCTTCAAGGTTCATCCTTGCTGTAGCACATGCCAGGATTTCCTTCTCTTTCAAGTCTGAACAATAGTCAACAGTATGCATAAACTACATTCTGTTTATCCTTTCTTCCTTGGATAGACACCTAGGTTACCCCCACCTCCTGGCTACTGTTAAAAATGCTGCCAGAACATAGGTGTACAAGTGGCTGTTCAAGTCCCTACTCCAACCTCTTTTGGGTATATACCCAGAAGTGGAACTGCTGGATGACATGGCAATCGGTGTACAATTTTTGAGGACTAGACAGTCCTCCAGAGCCACTGCACCATTTCATATTCCCATCAGCAAAGCACAAGGACTCCAATTTCTGCATATCTTTGCCAACAGCTGCCATTGTGTTTTGTTTCAACAACAGCCATCCCAAGTGTGTGAGGTGACATGCCATCCTGCTCTCAGTCTGAATTTCCCTAAAGATTAGTGATATTTAATATCCTCTCATATGCTCATGCACTACCCATACATCCTCTTTGGAGAAATGTCCGCTCAATTCCCTTATATTTAATTGGACTGCCCTGTATTTTTATTGCTGAGGTGTAGGACATCTTTTGGTATTCTGGGTGTCAATCCCTTATGCAGTATATGATCTGCAAATATTTTCTCCCATTCTGTAGATTACATCTTCACTCTGTTAATAGTGTCCTTGGGTGCACAAAAGTTTTAAATTTTGATGAAGTCCAACTTATCTATTTTTTCTCTTGCTGCCTGAGCTTTCAGTGTCATATCCAATAAAACATGATCAAATCCAATGTCATGAAATTTTGCCATGTTTTCTTCTAAGAGTTTGATAGTTTTAGCTTTTACATTTAGGTCTTTGATCCATTTTCAGTTAACTTTTATATATGTTAACAGCATAACTTCCTTTCTTAATGCATGTAGATCATCTACTTCTCCCAAAACCACTTGTTGAAAAGATGTTTCTTTCCCCATTGAATAGTCTTGGCATCCTTGTCAAAAACCAGTTGACTACTTGAGGTCCCTTTAAATTCCATGATAACATTAGGATGGGTTTTTCTATTTCTGCAAAAAAAAAAAAAATCATTGTGATTTTAATCGGTATTGCATTGAATCTGTAGTTTACTCTGGGTAGTGTTGACATTTTAACAATATTGAATATCCCAATCAATGAATATGGGACATCTCGCCATTTATTTGTGTCTTTTTAAAATTTGTTTCTTTAATTTCAGTGTAAATATTTTTTCTACTTGGTTAAGTTTATTCCTAAGTATTCTATTCTTTTTGACGCTATTGTAAATTGAATGGTTTTCTTAATTTCCTTTTTGATTGTTCATCGTTAGCATACAGAAATGCAACTAATTTTCGTTGCTGATTTTGTATCCTATAACTTTGCTGAGTTCATTTATTAGTTCCATTTTTTCTCTTTTTCGGGTTGTAATTGTTTTGGTTTTCTACATATAATGTCATGTCATCTGTGAACAGAGATAAGATTAATTTTTCCTTTCTGATTTGCAACGTTTAACTTTCTTTTTCTTGTCTAACTGCCCAGGTTGACATCCAGGACTATGTTGAATATAAGTGTTGAAAAAGAACATTCTTGTTTTGTTCTTGATATTAAGAGAAAAAGTTTTCAATCTTTTATCATTGAGTATGAAGTTAACTATGAATTTTTCATATACGGCCTTTATTATGTTGAGGTGATTTCCTTCTATTCCTAGTTTTTAGAGTGTTTTTATCATGAAATATGTTAAATTTTGTCAAATGCTATTTCTTAATCCATTGAGATGATCATGTGTTTTGTTCTGGTTTGGTTTGGTTTTTTCTGCTAATGTGATGTATCAATATTACACTGATTGATTTTCATATGCTGAACCACCCTTGCATTCCAGGAATAAATCCCACTTGGTCATGGTGTAAGTAAACAGAATGTTTATGGGGAAATTTAACAAATATTTTTAAATTATAAAAATTTTCAAATATTTACAAAAGAAGAAAGGTCAATAAATCTTATGAATTCATCATCTAGCTTAAAAAAATGTTTTAAATCTATCCCCTAATATTTGTTATTTAAACCAAACAACTTTAAAGTTAATATGAATCTCAAAAATAGTAATAAAAATATTTCTTACATAAACACAATCACATTAGCACTTGTTACAAATTTAATTATTTATTAATGTTATGTAATAATATTCAATTCATAATCAATTTCCTTTACCTTCTAAAAAATGTATTTTCACAGTTTTTGATCACATCAGAATTTTAAAAAATCACGCAAAATCCTCCATTTTAATTTTTTGTTTTTCAATTCTATTAAAATTTTAAAGAAATGTAGGCAATTATTCTATAGTACACTCCAAATTTTGGATTTTATTGATTGCTTCCTTATGAGGTAGCTTAACTTTTTCCCTGGTCTCCATATTTTCTCAATATTTTAGTTAGATATAAAGGTTTGAATATATTAAACTTCAAAAATTTTGTCAAGAATACTGTGTAGGGCTTCCCTGGTGGCGCAGTGGTTGAGAATCTGCCTGCCAACGCAGGGGGCACAGGTTCGAGCCCTGGTCTGGGAAGACCCCACATGCTGTGGAGCAACTAGGCCCGTGAGCCACAACTACTGAGCCTGCGCGTCTGGAGCCTGTGCTCCACAACAAGAGAGACCACGATAGTGAGAGGTGCACACACCGCGATGAAGAGTGGCCCCTGCTTGCCACAACTGGAGAAAGCCCTCGCACAGAAAAGAAGACTCAACACAGCCATAAATAAATAAATAAATATTAAAAAAAAAAAAGAATACCGTGTAGATAATTTTGGGTGATTCAATTGCATAACATGGAGAAGCATAATATGTTTGTTTGTCTCAGGACTAGTGATTCTAATCAGGAATAAGTCTAGATTAGTTGAGGCCTGAAGCTTTTACAATTTGAAGTCTCTTCTTTAACAAAAAGGTTACAGAATTACAAAAAAAGTGACAAATATAAATGTTTAGTTAGAATAGTAAAGAAATTACAGACACAAAAATTAAAATTCATAAAACCTAACTAATTTCTTCAAACATCATACACTGTTCTGGCCCCTCCCAGAGCTTGGAAGTGACATATGCAAATAAGGGAACCTGAAGCTGAAGCTTAATTACCTTCATGGTAACCTGCTTCTGATACTAAGATTGATTACTGCATTCCAGTCATGACATAACTCCTTCTTTATAATTCTTCCCGTTAGCATTCCACCTTAGTACAATGGTAACAGCCATCATGACTGTTGCCTAAATCCATTATTTCAATATAGATTGCGAAAAGTTATTTAAATTTGATCATTTCTTCTCCATTTTTGAGACAGAATGCATTTTTAAGAACAGTGACCCTCAGAGCTATTTGACTATCTAAAATACAGTTCCTACCATAAAGATCGTAAAATGTGTATTTCCTTACCATTATCTATTTTGAGAGTAATGAGTTGATGTTTAAGCAAACTCTAATGATTTTATCATTTTGATATGTTACTTTTTTCTTCTTTTTATCACTATCTCTATGAACTCATTTTCTACATTTAGAGTTTTAATCAACTGTGAGGTCATTAAAAAATTTTTTTTAACTATCTTATCATTGGCTTAAAGATTCTATTCAAGCTGACTGACTCTTGGGTCCTCTTGACATGACCCCATCAGTTTCGAGTAGCCAATTTTTCTGGTGTTTTAATATGTGTTAGATTCACCTTATACATTTCCTGCCTCGAACACAGAACCAGTCATTTCCCCCAAGCAAATCCCAGGCCCCCTTAATTGGGTACATTATACTACAGACAACAATCTTGTCATTGGGTAATATATCACTGTAAAAAGTGGCATCTCCTGCTTCTTTACAAAAATTACATTTCAAATTATATCACACCAGACCAAGTAAAATGATTGCCTGCAGTCTACTCTGATATAATTGTATTAGTAAATATAATTTGGATGTATTTTTCTTTTGACTCTCAGAAAACTTGCATTTCTAACCAGATACCCAACTCACTTTTTATTTTTAAGAGCCAAGGATTACTACATTGGTTTAAAAACTAGTACATCTTCTATAATAGGGTTACAAACAGAAAAATACCTTCTGAGTTTACTAAATATAGACAAATCATATGTGGTGATATATACAAATTATGTGTGTCTAATATTTTATACATAATTTACTTATGGCTGAATAAATAGATATTATCATGGCTTAGCTGCAAGTTACAGTTTTCTTATTTCTAATGACAAGTCCTATAACAAGAGAAAGTCAAGGATATTTCTGTACATAAAACGTGTAGCATTTTTCCAAAACTCTTCCCCTCTGTTGAATTAAGTAAAAATTGCAGTTTTACTTAATTCAACAGATCCTTGACTAACTGGCCGTCAGTTCCACTGTGAATGTGACATTCAATAAGCTACAATTATAAATCCTTAAGAGTCTTCTTATTATTGAAAGGAAGGTGAACACAAAAAAAATAACATTATATTTTTACATTTAACCAAGATTATTGGTTCTTTGCAGCAAGGTTTTCAGACAATAAAAACAACTGATGTCATTTATCTCCAAATATCTTTTACAGAGCAGGGGAACTAATGTTCTTTTGTTCTGCTGGCCAATTTCCTTGCTGTTGTGTAAACATTAGTTTACTTTTAAATAAAAAAGATTTATAAAAAGAAAGAAGGAAACAATTCATATTGACTATATGTTCCTTTCCAGGTAGACTGTATTTTCTTCTACTCCACAGCCAAACTTATTGAAGGAACTATCTGCATATAATTTTTTTTTCAAAGGATCACCTAAACACTACTCAACTATCAACTACAGTTTGGCATCGCTCCCCTTGCTCTATTAAAAGTGGTCTTTGGAGGACCCCACCAAACCCCATGTTGCCAAATCTAAGGATAACTTCACCATCAATGTCTTACCAGAAATGTCAGTACTTGATTTTTCTCAAACTCCACTCTGATTTCCAGTTCAACACAAGCCCTGGGCTGCCTTCTTCTTCCAATCCTTCACGATTGTGGTAATAAATACTTTTACGTCCTAATATTGGTAATCACGATCACCGTCTCTCCCTTTTCTTAAATAGTCATGTTAGGAGTCTATCAATTTTATTAACTTTTTTCAGGAAAAACAACTTTTGTCTCTATTAATTGTATTTATGTTGAGTAGTTTCTTTTTATTTCACTGATTTCTTTTCTCACTCTTTATTTATTTTGTATTGCCTGGGACAGTTATACCATATACTGTAATTATTTTGGCTTAATACAGATAGTTGTTCTTCAACTAAATTAAGAGCAGGAAAAATGCTGGGTTTTTTTAAATAACAACAATTTCTGTTTTCATTTCGTCTATACATGAGTTCCAATGGGCGGTGTTTCCCTTCAGCCTGAAAAACATCCTTTAGTATTTCCTTTAATACCATTCTACTGGCCAGAAATTCTCTCAGCTTTGGTTTTCCTGATTTTGTCTTTCTTTATCCTCATTATGATTGGATATTTTCTCTGTAGATTCTGAGTTTGGTTTGTTAGTTGTTTTAAGCTATATTACACATTAAAATCTAGAGGATTCTCACATAACCATTCTCTGAATAATTTTGGTGGCTAGTTAAGGTGCTCTGACCCACCGCCAACATCCCGGGCTCAAAGACTGGAGGCCCCTTGTAATAAAATTACAGAGGGAGCTATGATTGAAAGTAGATCTTGGAGGGGGTTATGTCCCTACCACAGTGGATCAGACTCCACTGAAGGGACTCCACTGCAGTTAAACTTCTTGGCTTCTAGAACCAACTTTGTCTGTCCCCTTCCACGTGGACTGTGTCCTGAAGCCTAGTTCCCATGAAGCATGTTTAGGAGTTGAGCTAGTTTTCAGAAAACTTCTCTTGATTCTTGGTGTATTGTCAGGCCCACTCTCCAGCCCCCACTACCTTTGCCAGCACTGGACAGTTTCCCCCTTCTCCTCATGCCTTGTTTGTACATAAGTTTCTCCTCACAATCAATAAATAGTTCCAAGTTTGTAAACAAACAAACAAGGAAATACTTTCACATTGGCATAAAGGTCACAGCATGACTCTAAACATTGATTTCAAATTGGAATCACATTGAATTTTAATATAATTTTGGAAAAATAGACGATTTCATAGACATGTTATGTTTCCATCAAACAATATGGTACATTCCTTCCCTTTGTTATGGTCTTGTTTTATGTCCTTCAATAAAACTGTATTACTTTCTTCATAAAAGTTGGGTACTTTCCCCTTAAGTTTATTCCAAAGTATCATAGCTTTTCTACTGTGTTGAATGGATTATTAAAAAATCCTATTACTACTTCTAATAGGAAAGACCTAGTTATAAATTACATTTTACATCCCTTCAATTTTCCTAGATCCCTTAATAGATTTTTAAGAATTGACTTGTCTCTTAGTTTTGGTAGGTACAAAAATACATCATCAAAAAGATATATTTTATCTCTTCATTTTTAAAATTTATAAAGATTATTTCATGTTATCTTATTGGTTGTAACTGAAAATTTATAATAATATTGCACAATAATGTGGATGCTATCCCCCTCTGTCTTAATCCTGGTTTCTCTCTGTCTTAATCCTTAATCTCGCTGTCTTAATCCTGGTTTCTCCATGCTGAAGATTTAGAGACCTGTTATCTAAAGTGTTATCTAAAGTTATCTAAAGTGTTGCTTGCTATTAAAATTGGATAAAATTGGATAAAATTGGATAAAAACAAATTTCAAATGGTACCAAGAAATTTGCCTGGATATTAGAGAAAATATTAATGTTTTATTTTATGAGATGTATTGATAGTATTACTGTCACTGAGCTAAATTTTCAGTCTTGCAATATATTCCAGTTTATCATAACATATTATGCTTTCAGTACACTGTTTATTATATTATTTATATTGTATATATAAACGTATCAATTACATTTGATATAGAACTGGGCTTTAACATTAATCTTTTTATGTTGCTATATTTTTATTTTACAAAATGAATAAAAAGTTTTACATTTTATTTCATGACTGAAATGGGTTCAATATCATTAAAGTTACTTACCATTTAAAGTTTGTAGACGGGGCTTCCCTGGTGGCACAGTGGTTGAGCGTCTGCCTGACGATGCAGGGGACACGGGTTCGTGCCCTGGTCCGGGAAGATCCCACATGCCGCGGAGCGGCTGGGCCCATGAGCCGTGGCCGCTGAGCCTGTGCGTCCGGAGCCTGTGCTCCGCAAAGGGAGAGACCACAACAGTGAGAGGCCCACGTACAGCAAATAAAAAAAATAAATAAAGTTTGTAGACAAATTAACTGTCCAAATATCTTTACCTCATTTCCTTTTTCTGTTATTTTTTCCAGCTTTACTAAGGCATAATTGACAAATAAAAATTATTTATATTTAAAGTGTACAGCTTTGTTTTGATATATGTAAACATTGTGAAATAATCACTACACTTAAGCTAATTAACATATCTATCACCTTGCATAGTTATCATTTGCTTTTGTGTGTGTGCGTCTGGTATGAATCCTTAAGATTTACCCTCTCAGAAACTTTCAAGTATACATACAATATTGTTAACTATAGTCACACTGCTGTTCATTAGAAATTATTCATCTTACATGACTAAAACTATGTACCCCTTGACCAACATCTCCCCCTTTCCTCCACCCACCCTGCCTCCTGGAACTCACCAGTATACTCTCTGTTTCCATGAGTTCCATGACTATTTTAGATTCCACATATTAAGTGAGATCACACAGTACTCGTCTTTCTGAATCTGGATTATTTTATTTAGCATAATGTCCTCCAGGTTCCTCAATTTTGTCACAAGTGTCAGGATTTCATTCTCTTTTTAAGGCTGAATAATCTAATATATATCTACATTTTCTTTACCCATTCATCCATTGATGAACATTTATGTTGTTTCCTTATTTGGCTGTTGTGAATAACACTGCAATGAACATAGGTGTGCAGATCTTCTTGAGATACTGATTTCATTTCTTTTGGATATGCTGTATATGTAGAAGTGGGATTGCTAGATCATAAGGTACTTCCATTTTTAATCTTTTGAGGAAACTCCTATTGTTTTCCATAATTGCTATATGAATTTAAATTCCTACATACAGTGGACAAATGTTCTTTTTCTCCATATCCTTCCAATATGTGTTATTCTTTGTCTTTTTTGATGACAGTCATTCTAACAGGTATGAGGTAATAACTCATTGAGGTTTAAATTTGAATTTCCTTAATTAGTGACATTGAGCAGCATTTAATGTAACTTTTGGCCATTCTGATGTCTTCTTTTGACAAAGGTCTATTCAGGCCCTTGGTCCATTTTCTAAATTGGTCTGTGTTTTTGCTATTGATTTGTATGTGTTCCTTACCTATTTTGGATATTAGCTCCTTATCACATATAAGATTTGCAATATTTTCTCCCATTCTTAGGTTGCCAGTTCATTCTGGTGATTCTTTTGCTGTGCCAAAGCTTTTTAGTTTGATGTAGTCCTGTTTGTCTATTTTGCTTTAGTTGCCTGTGCTTTTGGTGTCATATCCCAAAACTCATTGCCAAGACCCATTTCAGTAAGCTTTTTCCTTATGTTTTATTATTGTAATTTTATAGATTCAGGTTTACATTTAATACTTTAATCTATTTTGAGTTGATTTTTGTATGTGGTATAAGTGTCCAATTTCATTCTCCAGCATGTTAATATTCAGTTTTATTAGCATTACTTATTAAAGAAAACTATCATTTCCTCATTGTGGGTTCTTGGCAGCTTTGTTGAAGATCAGTTGTCCTTAGAAACCTGGATTTATTTCTGGCCTCTCTACTCTGTTCCTTTGTTCTACATGTCTGTTTTTATGCTAGTCCCATACTGTTTTTATTACTGTAGCTTTGTAATGTATTTTGAAATCAGGAAGTGTGATTCTTCCAGCTTTACACTTCTTGCTCAAGACTGCTTTGGCTATTTGGGGTTTTTTGTAGTTCCATTTGAATTTTGGTGTTGTTTTCTATATTTCTACAAAGAGCATCATTGGGATTTTGATAGGGATTGCATTGAATCTGTAGATCTCTTTGGGTAGTACAAACATTTCAACGGTATTAATTCTTCCAATCTACAAACACTGGATATCTTTCCATTTGACTGTGTCTCACCTCTTTGGTTAAGTTTATCCTCAAGTATTTTATCCTTTTGGTTGTTACTGTGAATGGGAAATTTTTCTTAATTTTCTGTTTGAACAGTTTATTGTTTATGTGTAGAAATGTGACTGATTTTTTTTCAGTTATGACAGACATATAACACTATATTAGTTTCAGGTGTACAATGTAATAATTCAATATTTGTATATATTGCAGAAAGCTCATCGCCATACAAAGTTAAAAAAAATTTTTCTTGTGATTAGAACTTTTAAGATCTACTCTCTTAGCAACTTTTAAATATACAATACAGTATTATTGACAATGGAAAATGTGACTGATTTCTGTACAGTGATTTTGTACCCTGCAATTTATTGAATTTGTTTATTATACTAACAGAGTTTTTTATTGAATCCTTAGATTTTTCTACAGATATGACTGTATTATCTGAAAACAGAGATTATTTTATTTTTTCTTTCTTATTTGGATGATTTTTATTCCTTTTTCTGATCTACTTTCTCTGGCTAGAAATTCCAGTACTATGTTAAATAGAATTGGCAAGGGTGGGCATCCTTGCCATGTGCTGGATCTTAGAATAAAAGCTTTCCATTTTCCACCATTAATTATTATATTAGCTGTGGGCTTCTCATATACATTTATTGTGTTGAGGTAAGTTCCTTCTACACTTTGTTGACAGGTTTTATTATGAATGAATGTTGAAAAAAGATGCAAAATCTTTTTCTGCATCTCTTTTCTAAGGTGATTGATCTATTCAAGTGTCCTAGTTAATTTAAAATCAAGATTGGTATTTTACACATAAATTATTATTATGTTTTCAAATTTATTGAAATATAGTTCCAGATAACACTTCGTAGTTAAATTTCAATCCATCTGTGGAGTTTTGTCTCATTCTTTTACCTATAGACTATGCCTACTTCAATTCTACAATGGTAGATTTCTAGAGTTGAGATAGAAACCATATGGCTTCAAAACCTAAAATATTTATTTTCTGGCCCTTTATGAAAAATGTTTGCTGAGCTATTATAAAGAAATACATAGAAAATCTAATCATTATTACTTTCTTGTATTTTAGTTTCTTCACTTGGAATTTTCCAGTAGACCATAACTGTATCAACACACAAGCCTCTTCTGTTTTTCTCTATATGAAATATTATACCACATTTCATTTTCTTTCTTCAGAATCAAATGCTTAATTTCTTTGTTACAACCATTCCTCTGCTTTTCCTATCCAGTTATACACATCAGAAACCTGGGCTCCTTTTGGGTACATTCTCCTCCTACACACTGCAGCCAATCTATTATTTATAAATTTCTTAGACAAATAATGTTGAGTTACACTATGTCTTGGTAACTAAGAATAATACTGTGTAAAATTCTAATTCCCTACACCAGATATTTTTAAGTATGTAAAACAGTTATTATATTAAGCAATCTGTAATTGGTACACCAGTATATTCCTCACATAATCTGAGATTTGCATATTCTAGTTCCTTCCAATTCTTCACCTTTATCTTGTGTACTTTCTTGCCTCTTCAAGCACAGTATATTTCTTCAAGCTTCTCTAGTGCAGAAAGCTCTTTCAGACACTTAGACATCATTGAAAAATGTTTCTTCTCCCTGAAAAGCCCACTCTCCTCAACAACGCACTCAAACTTCAGTAAAAACATTAGTCCCTCTCAAAGGGTTTTTTGTTAATTTTTATTTCATTTTATTTTATGTTTTTTACACTTTTATTGGAGTATAATTGCTTTACAATGTTGTGTTAGTTTCTGCTGTATAACGAAGTGAATCAGCTATATGTATACATATATCCCCATATCCCCTCCCTCTTGCACCTCCCTCCCAAACTCCCTATCCCAGCCCTCTAGGTGGTTACAAAGCACCGAGCTGATCTCCCTGTGCTATGCAGCTGCTTCCCACTAGCTATCTATTTTACATTTGGTAGTGTATATATGTCAAGGCCACTCTTTCACTTAATCCCAGCTTAATGTCCCCCCACCATGTCCTCAAGTCCATTCTCTATGTCTGCATCTTTATTCCTGTCCTGATCCTAGGTTCATCAGAGCCATTTTTTTTTTCTGATTCCATATATATGTGTTAGCATATGGTACTTGTTTTTCTATTTCTGACTTACTCCACTCTGTATGACACACTCTAGTTGATCCATCTCACTACAAATAACTCAATTTCATTTCTTTTTATGGCTGAGTAATATTCCATTATATATATGTGCCACAACTTCTTTAGCCATTCATCTGTCGATGGACATTTAGGTTGCTGCCATGTCCTGGCTATTGTAAATGGTGCTGCAATGAACACTGTGGTACATCTCTTTTTCTAAATTATGGGTTTTCAGGGTATATGCCTAGTAGTGGGATTGCTGGGTCATATGATAGTTTCATTTTTAGTTTTTTAAAGAACCTCCATACTGTTCTCCATAGTGGCTGTATCAGTTTACATTCCCACCAACAGTGCAAAAGGGTTCCCTTTTCTCTACAGCCTCTCCAGGATTTGTTTGTAGATTTTTTGATGATGGCCATCGTGACGAGTGTGAGGTGATATCTCATTGTGGTTTTGATTTACATTTCTCTGATGAGTAGTGATGTTGAGCATCCTTTCATGTGTTTGTTGGCAATCTGTATATCTTCTTTGGAGAAATGTCTATTTAGGTCTTCTACCCATTTTTGGATTGGGTTGTTTATTTTTCTGACATAGAGCTGCATGGGCTGATTGTACATTTTGGAGATTAATCCTTTGTCAGTTGCTTCATTTGCAAATATTTTCTCCCATTCTGAGCATTGTCTTTCCATCTTGTTTATGGTATCCTTTGCTGTGCAAAAGCTCTTAAGTTTCATTTGGGTCCCATTTGTTTTTATTGCTATTTCTCTAGGAGGTGGATCTAAAAGGATCTTGCTGTGATTTATGTCATAGTGTTCTGCCTATGCTTTCCTCTAAGAGTTTTACAGTGTCTGGAATTACATTTAGGTATTTAATCCATTTTGAGTTTATTTTTGTGTATGGTGTTAAGACGTGTTCTAATTTCATTCTTTTACATGTAGCTGTCCAGTTTTCCCAGCACCACTTATTGAAAAGGCTGTCTTTTCTCCATTGTCTATTCTTGCCTCCTTTATCAAAAATAAGGTGACCATATGTGAATGGGTTTATCTCTGGGCTTTCTATCCTGTTCCATTGATCTATATTTCTGTTTTTGTTCCAGTATCATAATGTCTTGATTACTGTAGCTTTGTAGTATAGTCTGAAGTCAGGGAGCCTGATTCCTCCAGCTCTGTTTTTCTTTCTCAAGATTGCTTTGGCTATTCAGGGTTTTTGTGTTTCCATATAAATTGTAAATTTTTGTTTCTACTTCTGTAAAAAATGCCATTGGTAGTTTCATAGGGATTGCATTGAATCTGTAGATTATTTTGGGTAGTATAGTCATTTTCACAATGTTTCTTCTTCCAATCCAAGAACACGGTATATCTCTCCATGTGTTTGTATCATCTTTAATTTCTTTCATTACTGTCTTACAGTTTTCTGCAAACAGGTCTTTTGTCTCCTTAGGTAGGCTTATTCCTAGGTATTTTATTCTTTTTGTTGCAATGGTAAATGGGGGTGTTTCCTTAATTTCTCTTTCAGATTTTTCATCATTAGTGTATAGGAATGCAAGAGATTTCTTTGCATTAATTTTGTATCTGCTACTTTACCAAATTTATTGATTAGCTCTAGTAGTTTTCTGGTAGCATCTTTAAGGTTCTCTATGTATACTATCATGTCATCTGCAAACAGTGACAGCTTTACTTCTTCTTTTCCAATTTGGATTCCTTTTATTTCTTTTTCTTTTCTGATGGCTGTGGCTAAAACTTCCAAAACTGTGTTGAATAACAGTGGTGAGAGTGGGCAACCTTGTCTTGTTCCTGATCTTAGAGGAAATGGTTTCAGTTTTTCACCATTGAGGATGATGTTGGCTGTGGGTTTGTCATATACGGTCTTTATTATGTTGAGGTAGGTTTCCTCTATAGCCACTGTCTGGAAAGTTTTTATCATAAATGGGTGTTGAATTTTGTCAAAAGCTTTTTCTGTATCTATTGAGATTATCATATGGCTTTTATGCTTCAATTTGTTAATATGATGCATCACATTGAGTGATTTGCATATATTGAAGAATCCTTGCATTCCTGGGATAAACCCCATTTGATCATGCTGCATGACCCTTTTAATGTGCTGTTGGGTTCTGTTTGCTAGAAGTTTGTTGAGTATTTTTGCATCTATGTTCATCAGTGATATTGGCATGTAGTTTTGTTTTTTTGTGACATCTTTTCTCGTTTTGGTAGCAGGCTGATGGTGACCTCGTAGAACGAGTTTGGGAGTGTTCCTCCCTCTGCTATATTTTGGAAACGTTTGAGAGGGATATGTGTTAGCTCTTCTCTAAATGTTTGATAGAATTCACCTGTGAAGCCATCTGGTCCTGGGCTTTTGTTTGTTGGAGGATTTTAAATCACAGTTTCAATTTCAGAGCTTGTGATTCGTCTGTTTATATTTTCTATATCTTCCTGGTTCAGTCTTGGAAGGTTGTACTTTTCTAAGAATTTTGTCCATTTCTTCCAGGTTGTCCATTTTATTGGCATAGAGTTGCTTGTAGTAGTCTCTCATGATCCTTTGTGTTTCTGCAGTGTCAGTTGTTATTTTTCCTTTTTCCTTTCTAATTCTGTAGATTTGAGTCTTCTCCCTTTTTTTCCTAATGAGTCTGGCTAATAGTTTATCAATTTTGTTTATCTTCTCAAAGAACCATCTTCTAGTTTTATTGATCTTTGCTATTGTTTCCTTCATTTCTTTTTCATTTCTTTCTTATCTGATCTTTATGATTTATTTCCTTCTGCTATTTTGGGTGTTGTTTTTTTCCTCTTTCTCTAATTGCTTTAGGTGTAAGGTTAGGTTGTTTGGATTTTTCTTGTTTCTTAAGGTAGGATTGTATTGTTATAAACTTCCCTCTTAGAATTGATTTTGTTGCATCCCATAGGTTTTTGGCCATCATGTTTTCATTGTCATTTGTTTCTAGGTATTCTTTTATTTCCTCTTTGATTTCTTCAGTGATTTCTTGGTTATTTAGTAGCATATAATTTAACTTCCATGCATTTGTATTTTTACAAATTTTTTTCCTGTAATTGATATCTAGTCTCATAGTGTTGTGAAAAGGAAAGATACTTGATACAATTTCAATTTTCTTAAATTTACCAAGGCTTGATTTGTGACCCAAGATATGATCTATCCTGGAGAATATTCCATGTGCACTTCAGAGGAAAGTGTATTCTGTTGTTTTTGGTTGGAATGTCTTATAAATATCAATTAAGTGTATCTGGTCTAATTTGTTATTTAAAGCTTGTGTTTCCTTATTTATTTTCATTTTGGATGATCTGTCCATTGGTGAAAGTGGGGTGTTAAAGTCCCCTACTATTCCTGTGTTACTGTTGATTTCCCATTTTATGGCTGTTAGCATTTGCCTTATGTATTGAGTTGCTCCTATTTTGGGTGCATAAATATTTACAGTTGTTATATCATCTTCTTGGATTGATCCCTTGATAGTCTTTATTTTAAAGTCTATTTTATCTGATTTGAGAATTGCTACTCCAGCTTTTTTTTTGATTTCTGTTTGCATGGTGTATCTTTTTCCATCCTCTCACTTTCAGTCTGTATGTGTCCCTAGGTCTGAAGTGGGTCTCTTATAGACAGCACATATATTGGTCTTGTTTTTGTATCCATTCAGACAGTCTGTGTCTTTTGGTTGGAGCATTTAATCCATTTACATTTAAGGTAATTATTGATATGTATGTTCCTATTACCATTTTCTTAATTGTTTTGGATTTCTTATTGTAGGTCTTTTCTTTTTCCTGTGTTTCCTGCCTAGAGAAGTTCCTTTAGCATTTGTTGTAAAGCTGGTTTGGTAATGCTGAATTTTCTTAAATTTGCTTGTCTGTAAATCTTTTAATTTCTCTGTTGAATCTGAATGAGATCCTTGCTGGGTAGAGGAATCTTGGTTGTAGGTTTTTCCCTTTCAGCACTTTAAATATGTCTGTCACTCCCTTCTGCCTCGCAGTGTTTCTGCTGGAAGATCAGCTGTTAACCTTATGGACATTCCCTTGTATGTCATTTCTTGCTTTTCCCTTGCTGATTATTATATTTTTTCTTTGTATTTAATTTTTGATAGTTTGATTTTATGTGTCTTGACATGTTTCTCCTTGAATTTATTCTGTATGGGACTCTTTGTGCTTCCTGGACTTGATTATTTCCTTTCACACGTCAGGGAAGTTTTCAACTGTAATCTCATCATATATTTTCTCAGACACTTTCTTTTTCTCTCCTTCTTCTGGGACCACTGTAATTTGAATGTTGGTGTGTTTAATGTTGTCCCAGAGGTCTCTGAGACTGTCCTCAATTCTTTTCATTCTTTTCTCTTTATTCTGCTCTGTGGCAGTTATTTTCACCATTCTATGTTCCAGGTCACTTATCCATTCTTCTGCCTCAGTTATTCTGCTATTGATTCCTTGTAGAGAATTTTTAATTTCATTTCTTTTGTTGTTCATCATCATTTGTTTGCTCTTTAGTTCTTCTAGGTCCTTGTTAAACATTTCTTGTATTTTCTCCATTCTATTTCAGAGATTTTGGATCTTTACTATCATTACTCTGAATACTTTTTTAGGTAGACTGCCTATTTCCCTTTCATTTGTTTGGTCTGGTGGGTTTTTACCTTGCTCCTTTATCTGCTACACATTTCTCTGTCTTCTCGTTTTGTTTCAGTTACTCTGTTTGGGATCTCCTTTGCACAGGCTGCAGGTTCATCATTCCTGCTATTTTTGTGTTTATCTCCAGTGGTTGAGTGTGGTTCAGTGGCTGTGTAGGCTTCCTGTTGGAGGGGACTGGAGCCTGTGTTCTGGTGGATGGGGCTGGATCTTGTCCTTCTGGTGGGCAGGGTTCCATCTGGTGGTGTGTTTTGTGGTGTCAATGAACTTAGTATGACTTTAGGCAGCCTCTTTGTTAATGAGTGGGGTTGTGTTCCTGTCTTGCTAGTTGTTTGGCATGGGGCATACAGCACTGGAGCTTGCTGGCCATTGGGTGGAGTTAGGTCTTAGTGTTGAAATGGAGATCTCTGGGGGAGCTCTTGCCAATTAATACTACATGGGGCTGGGAGGTCTCTGGTTGTCCAATGTCCTGGACTTGGCTGTCCCTCCTCAGAAGCCCAGGTGCAACACCTGGCTGTATCACCAAGACCCTGCCATCTGTATGCCTTGAAAGAAAAGGAAGAAAACAAACAAACAGATAGAACCCCAAAACAAATGGTCAAAGCAAAACTAAACAGATAAAATCAAACAAAGAAACATAGACACACACATTCATTAAAAGAAAAGACAAACAAGCAAAAAAAATTAACAAAAATAACAGATAAATGGACAGAACCCTAGGTTAAAAGGTAAAAGTAAACCTAAACAGACAAAATTACACAAAGAAACATACACACACACACACACACACACACACTCGTTAAAAGAAAAAAAAAGAGAGCAACCAAACTCATAAACAAATCCACCAATGATAACAAGCACTAAAAATTAAACTAAGTTAAGCATAAAACCAAAAACAAATCAGATTCAGAAAGCAAACCCCAAATCTACAGTTGCTCCCAAAGTCCACCACCTCAATTTTGGGAACATTCATTGTCTATTCAGGTATTTCACAGATGCAGGGTTTATCAGGTCGATTGCAGGGATTTAATCCACTGCTCCTGAGGATGCACGGAGAAATTTCCCTTTCTAACCTCTGCTCGCACAGCTCCTGGGGTTCAGCTTTGGTTTTGGCCCTGCCTCTGTGTGTAGGCCACCCTCAGGCATCTGTTCCCCGCCCAGACAGGAAAGGATTAAAGCAGCGGTTTATTAGGGCTCTCTTGATCACACAGGTCAGAGAGGAGGAAAGGTATGATAGTCATAATTGGAATGTGGGGTGATCCTGCAGTGGGAGAAGCTGACGTGACATTGCAACAGCCTGAGCCATGCCTTGTGTTCTCCTGGAGAAGTTGTCCCTGGATCATGGGACACTGGCAGTGGCAGGCTACACAGGCTCCTGGGGGAGTGTGGTAGTGTCCTGTGCTTGCACACAGGATTTTTGGTGGCAGTGGTGGCAGCATTAGTGGTCCGTGCCTGACTCTGGGGTCTGAGATGATAGCTGCGGCTCATGCCCATCTGTGGAGCTTGCTTAGGCTGTGCTCTACCATCTGTGGGCACACAGAGCAGGAAGCGCCTCTCCTCGTGCATCCCGAAACAACGGTTTCTGGCCTCTTAGGCAGGTCCGGACTTTTTCCTGGGCTCCCTCCTGGCTAGCTGTGGTGCACTAACCCCTTCACGCTGTCTTCACGCCGCCAACCCCAGTCCTCTCCCTGGGATCTGACCTCGGAAGCCCAATCCTCAGCTCCCAGTCCCCAGCCCCCCGGCGAGTGAGCAAAGCGTCTCAGGCTAGTGAGTGCTGGTCAGCACCGAGCCTCTTTGCAGGAATCTCTCCGCTTTGCCCTCTGCACCCGTTGCTGCACTCTCCTCCGTGACTCTGAAGCCTCCCCACACACACACCCCGCCCCCATCTCCGCCAGTGAAGTGGCTTCCTAGTGTGTGGAAACTTTTCCTCCTTCACAGCTCCCTCCCAGAGGTGCAGGTCCCATTCCTATTCTTTTGTCTCTGGTTTTTCTTTTTTCTTTGCCCTCTCCAGGTACATGAGGATTTTCTTGCCTTTTGGGAAGTCTGAGGTCTTCTGCCTGTGTTCAGTAGGTGTTCTGTAGGAGTTGTTCCACATGTAGAAGTACTTTTGATGTATTTGTGGGGAGGAAGGTGTTACTCCTCTGCAATCTTGAAGGTCTCTCTCAGATTTTTTCTTAATGGAAAACACGTTTGTTCTTTCACTCTTAGTCTCATAAAATACTATACATTTTTTGGATAGTATTCATCACAGAAAAATATGTTATTGTGAGATTTTATTTTGCATCTCTCTCCTCAGTACTTTGTAAGCTCCATGATAACAAGAATCAAATTTCCTAATGAATACCTAGTACTAAATTTGAAATACATAAGCATCTTGCTAAGATAGGAATTCAAAAATAATTCTATTGAATAATACTGATTTTGTATAAACATATTTATAGAGGCATTACTTACAAAAGCAAAGGACAATAAAAAATGTAAGTATAAAAACTGGGGAAAGATGGAGTAAATTAAAGTTTATACCTAGGATTGAATTCCAGTCATTCATTACACATAGTGTTTCAGAAGAAATATTTAACAGCATTAGTATTCTCAAGCATGAGAAAACATTATACTGTTTTGATTATCATTCTCCTCTGGGCACACAACCTTCCCTATTGACAAAACTAAAATGAAATAGAATATTCTTATCATGAGCTGTCCAGACACTGAAATAAATACCCAGTGTAATTTTTTGCTCTTCAAGGAAACCTGAAGTCACATGGCTCAGTACCTGAATAGTCCAGAAATGGAGTACAGACATATATAGACCATCCAGTTTTACAGGGGGTTATCATAAAAGAGGACAGAATGGAGGAAAAAGCACTTAGTTTTCTGTAAAACTAGGCCACAGAGATGCTTGATGTATGGAATTACTGTGGATACCCCTGGAAAACTGTCCTATATAGAATCTCTTCACAAGCACCCTCTAGGTTTTCCAGAGGGAATAGATGGGGAATATGATTATATTATTTAGAATGCTTTTGGATTAATTAATAGGAATTCTATATAAACTTGCTAAAACAATGAGATCATCTATTGTCTCATAAAACTGGAAGCTGGAGCAGATTTCTAAGCTCACTGAATACATGACTTAATGAAGTCATCAGAGTCATCGGTTTTATCTGTCTTTTATCTTTTTTGTCTTCAGGTTGGTTTTATGCTAAGACTGGTTGCCCTCAGGGTTACAAGGTGACTGCCAGTAGCAATCAGTTTTAGAGGCTTATTCCTGTTCTTAGGTTCTTGACTGAAGAGCAAAGAAGAACTTTCCCAGAAGCCCTTAGCTGACTTCCCAATTCTTTTAATTCTCAGTAAATTCCATGTCTATTTTCCAACCAATCACTGAGAGGTGTAAAGATAAATATTGTGATTGGTTCAGACTAAACAGAGCCCACTCAGTCTCTACTAAGTTATATAAGCTTCATAGGATGAACTGGGTATTTGGGGAAAATGAATTCAGTTTCTAGTAGGGAAATGAAGGGGGAATATGGAATATAAATGGATAAGCAACAATTAAAATCCAATATTACACGCTCTTTGGCTATCCAAGAACTTATTCCACATACATATTTTCATTCCACACATTCTACAATACATTTAAAAAAAATTCATGCCCACTTGAAATATGTCTTAATTCCTTCCCAAAGGGAGAAAATCCAAAGTCAATTACTGCATTTATTCTGAAGTACAAGATCTCTGGGTAGTATTCAGTCCTCTGACATGGCTCCCAATGGTCCAGTGATAAGGTGATTTATCTTCCTTAACTGTACACAAAGTGGTAAAAAGCACGATAATTACAATAAAAAAACTCCCTTTTGTAAAGGTGGACAACGGGAAAATATGCAGTTGTCTATAATATACTTTACTTGTTGGACAGGGATACAAAAACTTCCTGTTCTGTCAGTGAAGTGATTTTCATAGCTTGTGAATCAGAGAGCTTTTATTCTCCTCTCTCAGAGTATAGCCATGTCTGTTGTCTCTGTGACCTTAGAGTGGACAGTGTAAAATTTCTTTTCTGGGTCTGCACCACTTTAGCAACGTACTTTCTGTAGGTGAAAATTCTTGGGACTAGTGTTTACTTTAGAAGGTTTAGCAATCATATACTCTAACCAGGCTTGGCGTCACTTTGGTATACATTTCTTTTAAAACTAGTTATACAGTCTACTTGTTTTCAATTAACTGCATGAATACTAATACACAATCAGCAATTATTTGGGCCTATGAAACTGGAAGTTTCTGGTTTATGATAACAAGCTCTGTGCTCTGTCTGTGCCATGAGACCTTAATGTAACACTTTCCTTTCCTCTTGGTCTCAGTTACCAGGTGATTTAACCAACTGCCTCTGGCACGAATATCACTGCTTTAGACAGCTGTATCTTCACAATTATCAGACTGTGCCCTTCATCAGTCACACAATGCTTTACAGGAGGTGCTTGGAAGAGGTTTGGGGGGGACAAGTGTTTTGTTCTAATCTTATTTTCTCTCAAATTCCCAAACATTTAGAGTATCGTTCTTACAAGCCTTAGCTTTTCTAAATCATCCAGGCCCCTGATTACTAAACTTCCAATTGTTTTGATTATAATGCATAAGTGAAGATGACCTATATTAGCAGAGACATATTTTTCTCGCTCAGATTTCCTATGAGTCACTTGCAGACAAAAGTTTTCTCATATTTAAGGTGTTATGTAATGCCAAAGAAAAGATCAACCTAGTTCAATCTCATAAATATTTCCTACTAGGATTCATGATGACTCAGCCATCATCAAAAGTTGATACATCTCAATATACAATAGGCAATAGTTAAACAGAACTTTTCTGTAGAATAACTAGTATTTTCAGATTCCTGTGACAGAAAAATATTATCCTTATTGCCTTGTATCAATTTTACTCAATTCCATATTTTAGAATGTTATTTTCAGATTTCCATTTCTAACACAAATATTTTATTCATTTAGGATGCTGACTCAAGGAACTCTGATTCAAACAGCTTAAATATGATTGCTATGATTAGGCTGATACAGAAGAAGTCTAGGAGAAAGACAATCTTCAGAATTTATCAATTTAGGAGCTCATTAGTATTATAAAGGCTCAAGTTTTACTATCTCTCAGCTCTCCTGGCCACAGTATTGATGCCACCCTAAAATTGGTTCTGTACATACTTGTAGAATTACTGCCAAGAATGATCATGATTACCTGCATTTTCCTTCACATCAGTGATAGAAGAAGAAATGTTTCTGGAAATCATTGCTAATTACAGAGAAATGATTTTTCCAAAAGAAAATTTCTTTATGATTCTCTGTGATCTGAATTTCACTACATGTCTATTCCTGAAAAAAAAAAAAAAAGATCACTGACAAGTAGAATGACAGCTTAACCAGAATGTTTGATGAATGGCACATTATTGGTTTCCAATGTGTCACCCACAGCCTATGGATATACAAGCTGCCTGTGGGAAGGTTGATATCTAATCAAAATCAGAGTTGTAAGTAAAAGGAAGCAATGCTATGGCTTAAGCAAACAACCATATCTATTGTAAGGACACTAGGAAATTACTGGATTTCTTGATAAAAAAATGTATTAAGGCTTAGGACATGAAGATTGATAGAACTGATGGAAATGTAAGAGCAGTACTACCCCATAGGTAAGTACAGTAATCATACGGACTCCATATATAGTTTTTCATGATTACAAGACATTCAGGAAATTCAACTAACTTTAGATGTATTTTCTTTGGAGAACTATGTTGTATTTCTTCCTGCATTGTTTTACTATATTATTAACAGATATTGTTCCCAAGAACACACATTAATAGCTCTACTACATACAAATCTCATATTCTTAGAGTCTGTTTCCAAGGGAATTCTATCTACTACAGAATCTGATTGGGTCAATTAGATATTATCCCATTATCCAATACATGGTGTTTCTAATAGGATGAGTTTCTGATGATGAATAAACTCCTGGTCTTTCTTATGTCTGTCTGTACATGGTGGATTTCACCAAGGTGCTAAAAAGAAAAAAAAAATTGATATTAAGAATATAAACATACCTTTTATAAAATATATAAATAAGTATATTAGAGTAGGTTTTAAAAAGAATACCAGTCCAGGGCTTCCCTGGTGGTGCAGTTGGTGAGAGTCCGCCTGCCAATGCAGGGGACATGAGTTCATGCCCCAGTCCAGGAAGATCCCACATGCTGTGGAGCGGCTAGGCCCGTGGCCATGGCCGCTGAGCCTGTGCGTCCAGAGCCTGTGCTCCATAACGGGAGAGGCCACAACAGTGAGAGGCCCATGTACCGCAAAAGAAAAAAAAAAAAAGAAAGCAGTCCACAGTATTACTAGAGAGAGGATAAAATAACATAAAAGTTAATGCATTGCTGAGATTGTAAGAAGATAAGGCAGGCAATTAAGTTCTCCCACCAAAGAAATAAAACACAAAACAATAAAAGCAACAAAAGATGACTTGTAATCAGAGAAGTGATTTTAGTCAAAGAAATCTAAGACTGTCTTAGAGGCAAATTCAATAACAGTTTAGGAAAAACTGACTAAATCATGGACTTTTGCTAAGTTGGGGATGAATCTTACACCTGTATATTAAGTGCAGAATCTCACTGGGGGCTAAAACAGGAGGGTACAAAAA